>NC_065531.1:28751880-29054911 GCF_020184175.1 Aphis gossypii
GAACAAATCATAGGTAATAACGAGTCCCTTTTGAAACTTGAAATTATAATAAATAAAGTATGTAACGTTTTAATGTGTAGTGCGTCTAACTGTCTAAGAAATTCATTGAAAAAATATTCTATAGTGTGTGAGTCAAACACAACTATTATATTATAATTTTTACAATAATAGAATTTGCAATATTTTTGATAACATATTATCGTAATAATTTATTAATCATTACTTATATGATAAATAATATTAATGATAGTTAGACCTATAAATAAAATATTTAAAAAGACGCGTTATTATAAAAGTTATAAAATATATAAGTGTTTTACTGGGGGCTCTAAATTTATTATGAGCTATGACTGCACTATTTTTTAATTTCACTTGTGACAGTGGGGTGGAATATGTTAATTATGCATTCATATTTAATTATGATTGCAGTAAATATAACTGTAACGTAGTAGGCAATAAGTTGTCAAGTCCAAATAGAGACTAATTATTTTATACTTGTACCATTCAGTTTGACATTGATTATGACTTATGACGGGTTTTTTATTATAATTTATAAGTCAACGCTCGTTATACATTTTCATACGGGTTCACAGTGTTCACACGACGACGCATGTACAAAATATTTTTTATACATTTCATGTGCTTTTATCCATGAACCGTAACGGATTGAATATAATATTATACGAAAAACTACACCTATATAATACTTAGACATTATTAATTAATAATTATTACTCCTGTGAATGTGTACTGTTATTGTAGAATGTGGGGTTCACGATAGTGTCGTACTTGGTTTTTTACTAGTAGCATAGGTTAGGTTGGGAGACAGTATTGGGAAAACCTACAAACCTCCCTGTTTTTGAAATTTACAAGAAAAATAAATATAAGGTTAGGTTAGTCGCAACCAAGTGATTCTGCAATCATCACTATACAAACGAAGCCAGGTCAAATTTTATTACGCAAATCATTCAATTAAAATTCGGTAAACTTCAACAAAGAACTTTTATAATTGTATACAGTTATTTAAGTATATTGTACATTATGCAATATTTAAATTTGATTATCAACGATAAGAAATATTAAATTAACAGTCGTACCCACTCCGATCATATGTAAAATGTGTTAAAAATGATTCAATGGGATAATCGAGGTGAATACAAACAACATTAAATTTATGAAATATTTAATTGTAATTATTTGATATCTGTATTGCTAAGAAATAACAAAATATACTTATGTGTACAGTTATTACTGTTATTACTTATTAGTAATACATTCGGACGTTCCATTAAAAAAAAAAATTAATAAGACGTCGTTTAGTGTGGAATGGAACGTTTCTTTTGGAGTATCCGTTTTAATGGAATATGATAATATAATTTATTGTTAATGACATGTTAATAAACACTAGATAACCCGCCGCCATCAATTTTAAAATTAGACAGGTGTTTATCTAATAAAACTCATATTTTCTCCACTTTATACCTAACCCTGAAACATAATTTCAATTATAATATTCATTAGGCGAATTATTTTTTTACTGAATATTTATAAGTTTGTAAAACTAATATATCCTATTTAGGCCTATAGAGTTTTTTAGACGATAAATGTTTAGTGAAACTTCAAGGCCCATCTACCTATATGTATAATATAAAAGTATACTTTTAAATATTTAAAATACGTATAAATTAATCGTATACCTAATATTATAATCCCCCGTCATAACGAGTATTTTATATTTAAAGAACTTTTTTAGATTTGTATTTAATTTCTTAAATAAACTATTGATGGCATAAAATATTTTACCCGATGAATACCTAACCTAATTTGTAATTATTTTTCAAAGAATGCACTTCAAAAAACAAATGTTAGTATAGTAACATTATTCTATTTTACCAGGTATGAATTATCATAAATGTGTTATGTGCATGTTTATTTGAAAGCGTAAAAGCGGTTGCCGATATCGCACAACAATATTCTAAGAAACAATTAAAAACTAGCAAAACTACATAATATCATAAAATTCATGGAAGCAAAGGATATTTTGCAATAACACATTTTCGGCTTCCTTGGTCTACCACCTAAACATTGCTACTGTATTATGTATAATGTATATTCGTCCAGCCAAAGACTCAGTATATATACGGGTTCCGATACTCTGTACAGAGTAGAATTAGTCTAATCTCCCAAATCACCGGAGTTAGTTACGTCGTTCGACCGTACCATAACATCGGAGCTTGTATTTTAATACAGATACAAATCTTAAATTAACTAATTTATTGGGCTGAGTTATTTCACTTTGCCCACAAATTGTGCAAGTATTATATTATCATATTCAATAAGCAACTTATTACTCTACAAACTGCTGTTAACTATTCCTATCTTCAACACAAAACTCCTGAGATCTAAAAGTAAGACTAAAATGCATTTTCAGAGCTTTTATTAAAAGTAGTTTAAGAGCCTGGAACCACTACATTAATGTCGGAATATACAATAGTTTTAATTTAAATTGCATTATAAAAATATGTAATAATATGTTTTATGTGTTTTTATTTGTTTTATGGTATTTTGATATAATTATACGTTGACGAACAAACGTTGAATAAAAAACGAACACGTGGTTTATGTATTATGCATAGTAATAATATACACTTTTACTTTCTAAAATTACTATACTAAACCAAATATTTATTAGATATGCAACTCTTGCACGTGCTGATTGCACGTAGGAACCTACACATTACAATATCCTGATATTAGCGTCGGTGGATAAAACCATATTAGTACCCACTATACATTATGAATACAAAGTAAACACGTTTTTGTTCGTACTCAAAAATGAAAAATATGAATACGGCCTGAGTGTATAATTTGTTCTTATATTTTTATAAATAATACACGTATAATATGTATAGATACTGACTAAAATACGCGACAAAACATTAATTCGATGGATCGTAATTTTCACTGTTCTCACGATTATATATATACGAATATAAATAATAGTAATAATAATTATCAGAATACCTTTACCCAATGAATCGTGACTTCTATCAGTATTATAAATAATACACAATCATATAAAATCTAAATACACACACACACACACACAGTCGTGTAACGGTTTTCCGTTACGAGACATAAAGATTTCATTATATTTTATTTAATATTTATACAATATAACTTAGAAGTTAGAAGTAGGTATGATTGTATGAAGTGATCGCAGAACGTGATTTTAAATTTTTCAATAACCACGCACCAACTAGGTAAAGGTTTACGATATAATATCATAATATTATATAAATATTGAATGAATTAATAACTGAACTGCAATGGTTACATTTTCAATTGTGTTTGTTACGCGATCGAGCACCTCGCCTAACCCTTAACATCGTAAGTTCTAACGATAATATACATTATTATGCCTAACAAAAATATTTACGTTTGAACATATTATATAATACATTAGGTATATACGTTTCAGTATTTTGCGTGTTTAACGGGAAGTGTAGAGTATGGATAGGTATTTGACTGTTGTAAAATTCCTACGCCAAACTGTGAGTCGACGGAGTGCGTGTTCGGTACGATTTTACATATTAACCGTCACCTGTCATCGGCGACCCGATTGACGTTATTTATTTATTTCATTTATTTTTCACCGCTACAAATACGTCGACCAAAACGCATTTAGATCGTTCTCGCGCCAATGGTCTAGCGGCGTGCAAGATAAATCGGCGGTAATTCACTGTGGCGTGATGAAAACTTAATATATCTCGTTTACACGAGGTTTTTGGTCGTGTTTATTCTGGAGTAAAACGAAAATAAAAATCTGTATAAATATTAACGTTCAAACGTCTGCGGAAAAAATAGCATTATCTAGGTATCTTATTACTCTATTTAATGGGTAGTTATGTGTCAAATACGTTTTCAAAGCGGGCATGAGACTGAAAAATGTGGTCACGGTGACGTGTGAGCTTACCGTTTCAATAATATTATGACCGTTGGAAATCAGACGCGGAATATGAACGTATATAACTAATGCAGGAATAGCGAATTCACCACATCTTGTGTTACTCTATTTGCGTACAAGCGATGTTTTAATGCCGCGACGTTTTAATTTATAGTGTTGCCGTACTTCAGATAATAATTCTTGTACGCATAATATAGAGCTGACCTATTTTACATCATCGTCCGTTGTCCTATATTATACAATATAATATGCCTGGCTCGCATTTACTGTCCACGTGGGTCCATAGTTCCATATCGTTATTATTATACAAATCTTCGCGATCATGTCTATGATGTACTATAAAAATTTTGTATGTGTGTGCATTTCGTATGGACTGATGAACTTCGCGAACAACAACGTTCGTCATCATAAACTGTTATAACCATCACTTTTGTAGGGAAATGAGGACTAGGTCGTACGACGTACATATTATGACTACACATTAATTATTAACATATCGGTTATTATTTATAATAATTAGGTATAGACTATAAAGTATACCTATACTGGATAGTATTTATTTTATAATCATCGATAGAATAACCACGGCTTGGAAGTTGTCGGAGTTCTGTATTACTCTATATGATCTCGATTTATATCTAATTAGTTAAGAATCCGAACAGTGGTAAGTTTAAAAATCGAAAAATTCAACTGCATATTTGTATACTTTGTCAATTTTAGGAAAAAAATGCTCGTTGTTTTATTGATTTATCAATATTTTTTTTCAATTTTAAAAATAATATATTGGAATTTTGAATATTTTTGTGTGCATACTTTTCTTTTTTAACTCCTATAACTTTCAAGCCCTAGTAATAACTGTGATTGTCTACTAAATATGTAGTACGATCAATGTGACGTTGCACAAATGTGCGGTTAACGTTGTCCTGTAAAGATCTATTTTTACGAACTAGACACTTGTGCACGGCCCCTTGCGTGTGCGAGCACTGCCGTGCGTTTTGACGAGAATACGAAATAAAAACTTGAATAACGATAATGGTAATCGGTCTGTAGACGTTCGTAAATAAGCTAAATGCATGCAAAAAAATATATCACGACACGTGGACAAACGCCGAATTGGAAGTGACTATGTAATTTTGTGTACATATGAACGAGTTGTTAATGTTTATTTCTGGTAAATCTGTAATAGTACTAAGCACTATATAATATTGAAAAATCCGGGAGAACTCATTATAATCGGACGTTTAGATAATACAATTACTAAAAATCGTTATTTTTCGTTTAAAAAATATTCTACTTGAAATTTCTCTAAACAAATGTGACTATGTATTTTCAATATATTTAATTTATGTACGAACAACAATATTATATTCAAGTTTAGCATAACAATGGCTTAATTTTTTGGAAATTTATATAATATTATATAATTTATAAAATATATAAATATAAATTATAGAAAAACAGGAATAATTCTTAAAAAAAATTTTAACTTTTGAGGAAATCGATTTATTTTATTTTATTGTTGTTAAAATAAAAATAATAGTAAAATACCTAACCGTAGAAACAAATTTTTTTTTTTTTCAAAATATTTTTACTTTTTTTAAAAATAATAACAAATAATAAATAAATAATTTTCAAATGTGCCAAAAACCTCTATTAATGTTGACGATTGAAATTTAACTGCTTCAAAGATGAAGAAAGCATATAAACAAACACATACATTTATAAAAATAATATATGTTTATTACCCCACTATCTAAAAAACCACATTCTACACTTTGAGAAAAATAAATAATTATTTTTTTGATATATTATTTAATATGGTGATATTCATTTTCAAAATAAATGGTAATATTTATGGTTTATTCTGGTTTGCTTTTATTGTAAAAAGTAAGAACTTTAGAAGCAAATAAAAACCATAAAAGGCTAGTCGTCGTTATAGTATTATTTCACAAAATCTGACCGTTGGTTCCGGATTTTAACTTGGTTCCATTGGTTATTCATTGAACAGTGAATGGGTCCTCCACTCAATAATTGTCGTTCAATATTTATGGTCTTACCGTCGGCTGTTTCCTCCGGAACCGGAAGTTGTTATCGTTTTCGTAATGGTTGTAGAAATCCGGAGACCTTTTGGTTTACAGGCTGGTCATTTTTTTTTTTGACAAAAATATTAACTCTACCCTCCCCCAGCATTTCAGATAGCCAAAAAATAGAACTTTATATTAGTAACAAACAAAATTATTAAACATTCAATCCTGCAACATCTTTTTTTTTAATTTCTATAAACTGCTTTTGCGAGTTAAGTGATAACTGCATTAATAATATAATACGAGTATTAGTGTTTTCCTAAAGAAAAAAATTGACGTGTAAATTATTATTTTTCAATTTCAACCAAACACTCGAGTATTTATCTCAAACTAAATGGTTTTAAAATTAAATTAAAATTATTATAATACCAAGGATTGAATTCAATAGTCATGCTATAATCCATTTAAATTATATGTATCTAACATTTTATATTTGTCAACTATGATAGTATGACAATAATTAATATAATTAGCATTGATTGAGATTTTTTTAAAGGAAATAGTATTGATGATTTAATGAACTTACACATTGGTGTAACTGAAAACTGGTAAGAAACAATTGTTTTTATTAATTCAACTTTAGTCGTACATCAATATAAAATGAGCTAAATCGCATGTCGAACAACACTTATAGTAAATTCAAACAATTTGATGTTGTTTATGCTGGTAAACACGCGAATTCACGTCATTGTCTGTAAATATATGTCAATACATCATTTCGTGAGCATTTCATTTAGTTGAAACATTTTAAGCCACCAACTACAATTTAAGTAATCTTATATAATAAAATAAATAGTAAACATTTTGACTTAGTAACAACTTACTGTCATAAATTTAAAAAAGAAGAAACAGTTCACAGGCAAAGTATTTTGCTTTAATCGAGATAGACTTTTTATATTTCAATTAAATATCAAAATGAATGTCCCCTTCTTCTGAGTATAAATTATATTTGTATGGCCGGATAATGGAAAAATTGTATAGGCTTATTTTAAAACTGAAATTACGCATCTAAGCGTAATCTGAATGTTAGGTTATCAGTTAAGATGTTTTTGATGGTGGTCAAAAATCAGTTGAATCAGTTACAAGTGAAATAGCTGTTACGTATAAAATATATTATCAAAAAGCGAAGAATACATAATATCATAATCACACTGCATTGGTGCGTGCAATAAAATTTTGGGTTTTTTTTTTTTGCACCACCTTCTAGTCAAAACCATTTACGTAGATATAAATATACTTGGAATATGTTATACTATCATCACCCGAACCCCGGTTCCGGTATACCGCCGTTGCCCACTTCAAGCTCACAGTACGTCGTAAAACAATCGTTTCCACACCTATGCAGTTTGCGATAATATAACAACAATAATAATGATAATATCGTAGTGCTATAAATATCTATTGTAGGTATTATAGTATACACTCGGTACAATGTACTACGTTGACACTCGACAGCACGCCCGTGTCGGGTGTCGCACTTCGGCTTGTGTATATTACCTACAAAAATTACTACTCAACCGAACAATATAATATTATGGCTCCGGCCGATAACGCATTGCGGTCGCGCATAAGGCACATAACGTCTTTAACATTATGGGTATGAGCACATACGGCGCATCGCGCTTGTACGTATAATAATAATGTATTCGTTTCCGTTTATGCGAGCAAACGGATTTACGACTTTTTAGACGGCGTAAATATTATGAGTGTGGAGAATAAAATAAAATAACTATCAGCACGACGTTCGCGTGTGTGTACTATGGTTATATATATATTATAATAATACAGTAGGTATATGATATAGTGGTAGTGTGTGTGGAGGTGTGCCCCGCGGAATTCGTTTGCGTTGGTCGATCTATTATTACTATTATTATTATTATTTATTATTGTTATTACTCTCCGCAGCTATGTTATTACTACATTGTAGGTACATCCTACCTGCACGTACCTAGTTAAAGTTATAACCCGTGATCTGTATAAAATAATGGTATGCATAATACTCGATGTTGCAAATTATATCGCGTCGATGGTGCTGTGGCTTTATTATTCTTCTTCGTTCATTTATTTTAGATTTTTTACGAAGCGATGAACGTATTGATTTTACAATGATGTATTTTTATTTATTTTTTTTTTTTTGTATCTACGCCATAAGTCCATAACTTGTCGAAATGAAGCTCCAATTTAACACTTCAGAGGTGATTTCTGATGGAAAATTGAATATGCTTTGTGCATTATAGAGGTCAAAAGCTAAAAGTTCCCTGTAGCATTACTTTTCCTTCAAATAACTATTGAGAAAACTTAAGCGTTATCATTATATGAAAAAATGTTACGATTGACCGAATTTTAAATTTTACGAAATCGCGTAACAATAATGATTTATCCTTAAACGATTTTCAATATTTGTTGATATTCAAAAAGCATATAAGTCGTAAATCCTTGAAAATTTCACCAGTTATATAGATTGGCATTTTTTGTACAAGATTGAACTTTGAGGTATTCAGGTCATTAGAACTCATAAACCACCTTTTTCACTACCCACTTTAAAATAGATTTCCTAGGCTAACAAATCATCTCCGTTCATAATCGTTTTTCGTATACAATGATACTTATCATTGGATTCAAATTTAACACTCCTATACATAATAGTGATCCACATGGCACCTAATATACTATGTACATTAAAGTAGTATCCACTTGATCGCGCTTTTTTTAATTTAATTTTTATTTTTAAATAAACCACATAGATACTGTCTTAGTTGTACAATGTTAAAATTATTAATATATTCTTAAAATTTAAAACATCAAAAACAGCTTCTAATAAAGACATATTTATTTAAAATTTTGACCTGTTATGAAAAATATTAAGTACGATATTATTATTTAATTTGATCATAATATAACAAAGTAAGAATTAAATACAAATAAGTAGAGTAAATAATCTTAAATAAAACTATACGTGTGCACAAGACAATTTATAATAACAACTAATTTAACACCCTCCTAAAGTTTTAAATTTTGATTTATACGAGTACATAATATAACGAATAGATTATTTACAATCTCGTTTTATTAATATTAAATTTGTTTCTAACATTCTTATTTTCCAAGATTTGGAAAAACGTATAATAAATATTACATTGAATCTATAGCTATGAAAAACAAAAATATATCGTCTATTAACTTATAAAACCAATAATATTTTGTTTAGTTTTAAAAGTAGAAATAAAGCTATTTATTTATAAATGAATTTTTTTTGACACATATTTTTAATCTTAAATATTAATATTTAAAATAAATATGTATAAAAAAAATTAATAATAATAATAAATATTTTTGTACTATACTCCTTACGATTACGGTGTTAAAACTGCCTATCCAACGCGCCGTGAGTTCAGAATTTTATTATTGACGAGTTAAAAGAAAAAAAATCGTACTGGCTTCTGAGTTATGAGATATCGGAGAATTCGCCTAACACTGGTACAATCGGCAAAAAAATAAATTTGTGCAAAACGCCAACCAAGAGTATACCTATAAGTCGGTTGTCATGTACACAGCGTTTTATTATATAAGACACTACAACGGCGTACTCTGACAACTATATTGGCCGCTAAACTTTTTTCTACATAGTATTATTTTTTTTCCACCCCACAAAGTACACGTCCGTCGCGTACTGTCACTTCGGGTAAAGTTCCACTCTAGTTTCAAACAAGTTTCTCCCCGTCGCAGCCCCTATATACATACATACACACCGCTGTCGCGCGTTTGTCGCCATTACGCGTCCTCATCCCTTGTGATATTTCTACACATAAAATATATACCTACTATATTATTATCTGCTGTTTCTGATGCCACGACGTCATATTATATTTTCTTTTCTCCCATCGTCGCTGTCTCATCCAATTCACCTTGAATATCTCTCCACTGTCCGACCGCGTTACCCCACTACATAATAAAGGAACACTGTGCACGCCAACACTATGTGTAATATTATACTGTATATAGTGATATTCGCTCGGGACGTGTTTTTCACCCGTCTGCGCCTTTCGGTTTACATCTTCGTCGGTTGTATATTAATCTTCCGGCACGTTTTCGTGTGCGTTCGCATAATAATGGTTACATTATACACCATAATAATTGTACATTATACAACGAACTAAACCGAAGTCCGTACGAACACCGTGGGCCTTTACTCTATTGTAATGTTATTGCGAATACTACGAATAGACCGCCCGCAGGACGCAAATGCCGACGAGCAGGATATCCATAAACAACAACGACGAGCGTGTTAAACGGCCTCGTTAATAGTTATACGATATTGTGAGTGTAACGCGTCATCGTCATAATTATTTTGCATCCGCATTATAAACAATCGCGAAACGTACGTTTCAATATTAAGCTCGGGCGATGATTTCCACGAATTATAATATTCTGTCGAATACACCGCATCGCCCACGCATAACATCCGTGTTTACACCGCAAACCCGTGTCGAATACCCAGCTTAATATATCATATTATTATTCATCCGATAAATAATTTGCACGTGCGCGGACTAACGTCCCAAACGATCGGACTTTTTGATTCCCGAGAATTATAATGCGATAAATGTTTTCCGACATCTTACCAAATAGGCAGTGTCTTGTTATGAAAAACCATAACTAATATAATACGATTGTAAAGTATAATGTATTCGTTTCATTAGTTATGATATTATATGCATTGTGCATGCCATTATACGACTATATGTCCTGTATAATAGTGGCACGCGCGTTAGTTTATGACATTTTCATCCACACCCAGAACGAGTTTACAGCTCCTTTTTTGAGTCGGTGTCCGGCATTCATTACGATTACAGCAAACAGTAAAATATAATATCGATATAACCGGTATAATATCATTATACATTATAAGTCGTCGAACACTAACACGCGTTCTACAACAGACAAAGTAAAAAAAAAAAATCGTATCGAGTTTAATTGTATTTATATTACTTACGCGTGTAAATAATGTACTTAATATACTATATTGTAGCAAAATAAACGCCGTGTGCGGTGGTGATTGCAACGTGTATAATATAGATTATAATAAAAATAATATCACAAACAGTCGTATAATATTATTATATATGGTCGGTCGACGCCGCAGTCCGAGAAGGTCTGCAAAGATTTATATTTTAATTTATCAATATTATTATATAACAGTTTTCCGTCAAACGACCTGAACGGATGCACGCGACCATTAAAATCCAACTCGATTATAAACGATATAATTATTATTCATTTTTTTTCTCGTCTAAACATTATATCGTATCAATAAACAAAAGTTTTCGGTATTAACGAGTACATTAACACCGTAAACAATAATTTAACTTATAATATGTATTCGTTGTTGTCTTTGAGAGTGTTGTGAGGGTACGACATGTGTCTTAGCTATGTTCTATCAGCATGAAGTCTATATTATAACAATATAATATTATTACTTATATTAGATATATAAGTTATGATAAAAGACGTCGATATTATTGTAAATTACGTTATAATCGAAACTTTACCTGGTCATCATCATAAATGGCATTTTTAGATGGTAATTAATTGACGTTAAGAATATTATTGAAAATTGAACGCAAAATTCTTTATACGTTTTTCTACCCATAACAAAAAAGCTTATTGGATTATTTAATTTTTTTAGTTACTATTATTATAGCAATTATTATTACTATATCATATTAACTGAAGTATAAATTAAAATAGTTTTATTTATATATATATTATACAGAGATACACTCGACATTTTGGAGCATAAAATTTACGAGTACTAAGGTGATTTCAAAAAAAAAATTACCATAATATATTATAGCACAAAAGGAAATATCATGAACAACATACTTTGCATTATAAATAATAATTATAGCCACTATTATACTCGTACTATATTATTATGGGCGGAACGCGGGTAAGCCATTAAAATTCGATTTTCAGGTTGAAATATCAAACCACTTAATAACTTTTTCTACTGTCTTTTTGTCGGTAATTTTTCTTCTACAAATCCTTTTCAGCGCACGTGGCGGGCGTGCTTACTATAATACATCAAATCGTTAGAAAACTCGAATACCGCACACAAGGCGCATAACAGTAGTTTAAATTGAAATCTAACGACCGCTAGTATCTACGATGTGTCTCAGTCGTAGACCGTAGTGAGATTTGTTGATGACCTAAATAGGTATATCATTTTATTTACAACTTTATGCACAATATTATAATATATTAAAATATTATCGTGTTATAAGTGAGAGTTGAAACTTTATGAGTTATGACTGTTGCTGTGTTCCTATTGAATGCGTCATGTTCATTCATCCACTACATTCAAATGTCATTTTATTCATTCTCAATCATTAAAAAGTCTGCCTTAACAGACTTTAACGTCTAACTGTGCATAATCCAATGCCGTTTATAGTATCCATAGTATTATGTTTTATCATATAATACATGTATTAAAAAATGTAAAAACACGGAGATTTATTATTAAAACAAAAGAATATAGTATATTTTTAATTCAGAACGGAGTGATAAATTTATTCATCATGAAAATTTGTAAATAGTTTTGTAGTTAAAAAATTTTAAAACATTCAATATTATTATTTATTACACCTAAGAATTTAAAATTGAATATACGATTTCTCATAAAATCGAAGAGTTCATTTTGTAACCAAAACATTTTTCAAAATATAAAATGTAATATGTATATTTCAGAGCGATATCTACGGTAGAGTTACTATTTACTATGACAAAACACACTGTTACAACGATGTAGGTTTTGTTTTATTTTTAAACATTAATCACATACAGTCATACACCTGTAGCGAAACATAATCGGAATTCAGTACGGTTCTAGCTATAAACGTTATTAATATTGATCGTTGTTTTTCTTTTTACTCGTGTTCTTAGCTGCTATTATTTATTTACCACTACACGTGCTGCTTTCGAATGCAATATAAGACCGTAAATTTTACGTGACCCTCGGTCCAATGTTTATATTATAATATATGTAATTACGTTGTATACGATGTGAAATATGAGTTCCATACTGCCACTGCCGTCGTCATCGGAAGTGACGTCTCCGTCTCGACGGGACGTATAACGTTTGGAAGCTACTTATCCTATTTACGCACACTGTAGACCTAATATACTATGCACACTTACTCTCACTTGTCTGTTTCGAGCCTATATGGTTGTTTTACTTATTATTATTATTATTATACGTGGATAGCCATAATCATTTTATCGATCCGAAGACGTCGTGCACATCTTTACGATTCATACCCATGTAGGCTGTTCCCTATACCCGTGAATCACATGCTGTTTTATTGTGATCAACAAGTTTGTTTCAATATTTGGTAGACGGTGATAAGTCTTATAGTGGAAATTGTTTCTCGCCATAAATCAAAATAATCATAGTTACTTTTACTACTACCGTCAATCATAGTTTTCAATTGTGTTTAAAAAAACACGGCATATAGTTTAGAGGCGTCCTTCTCGTAGATGAACAAAAAGGGTGTTAATCTATGGTTAATACGAGCGTCATATAACATACAGAATATACTAAAGATTATTTACATATTTTCGTTTTCATTATAGTTTCAGAAATTCTTACTGCAAATTTCTGTACATTTTATATTATATTATTAAAATATACTAATCGTAAGTCAACAACATTTTGATCATTCGATTTTTAGAAAGTTTGGAGATTTTTCATTTATCTATATTATTTAGTATAAGTTTGATGGATTAACATCTTAGAATGGAATATGATTTTTATAATATTATATGTATACACGGCATGTACAATCCACTACATTATTACAACTGAATCGGTTAAAATATACAACACGGCTTTTTCGAGAAGAGCTTTAAAGACACTTATCACATCTTCAGTCACCACGGAGCTGCAGTAATTTCAATAACATTGCAGGTTGTACGCGTATGACCAAAATCGTCGACCGCGAACAGTACGCACGTGTTACCCGGTATACCAGTATACTACCTACGTGTGTACCGGGTACCCGTATAATATACAATTACGCTTATTTGTAAGGATATATAATATAATAATAAACATCGATCATCAATTATCCGCGGCCGTGTACGGTGTAGAAATCGTTCCGAGCCGTAAATGGAAATCACGTGTTTGTTTCTTCTTTCTTTCTCTCGGCCGGTCAGTCGGTCCGACCGATAAAAACGTCCGGTGTTTTCACGCGCGATTTATACGAACCCGCGGAGAACGAGAGGCTGCAGATATATAGGTTTTAATTCCTCCGGTGAGATTTATTACCGCGTTCGATTTGCTCGCACATATACACGCACCGCTACACGCATGCGAGATCGCATACACATGAACGCGCACGCACGCACAGACATGCACCGAAGCGTCTTGTACGGGAAGAACGGTCGAAGAAGATGCTGCAATATTGTCAAGCACGCAGCGACGATGTCGGTCGTGTAATAATAACTGGTTAAAATAATAGTTATCCAATGTGTTATTTTCCGTCCACGCCCCAAGTTACAAACACACACTCTGTGGCAGGAGGAACCCCCCCCCCTGTTTTGCCCTCGGCGGTTAAATGATTTATCATTACGAGCTTTTCGGCCACCGAGTTATCTCCCGATCGACGTTCACGACCTCTAAAACGTGATATATTATGATAAAATATATATTATATATTATACAAATGACATGTACACGAACAGCGTGGCGCGTTTTCAATGCGTTGTAAACATGACATCGATCACTATTAGTACATAAACAGATGCTGCAATGGGGTATAATCATCAATAACAAGTGCACACACACACAAACCAGGTTTAAAATTATTGTGAATCTACCAATTTTTGAGCCTTTTTGCTGTTCTAAACGCGAGGTGTATACATACTTACTGTCTCTCAACATATCCCATGTCCGACGTGTCAATCTAGAACGCGCAGGAATGAAAATAGTGCAAATGTGCTGTGGATTTATCTCGTGGAATTTTATGTACCTTATCGCAGTCGTTTGCAACTATCGTAGTATATAATATTACAGGGCTAGCTAATATTGATTTTTAACTTTTTTTATTTTTATCAGTGAATTTGCGAAAATTCAATCTCCTGCAAACTTTCATCAACTCGATATTAACTATTCCGGTAATAAGTTCGTACATTTCAAACTCACACATATTATTATAGTTCCGATTTTTCACTGTCATAATTTATAAACTAGTCATAACAATATCGAGTGTTATTGAAAGTAGAGTATGTAATTGAACAGTATAGGTAAATAAAATATAATATTTGATCAAAATTGATAGGGATTGTTTCAATAATTGTAAACTTTATAATAATATGTCACTGCGTTAATTCAAAACCTTATATTAAAGTAGTATAAAATAGATATTATGTTACTTTACGATATGTTTTGTTTTATTTATTGAATTTCTAAGACTTCGTGAGATCAAAGTTATCTTTAAAAGCTGTGTGATTATTATAATATTACTTAAGAATATCGTGGATTACTGAGGCATACGAGCTTACATAAGTCACAACATATAAAATTACCAACAGTGATTTTTCGTTATAATAATTCATAGTCTATATCAGACATGAAATAAGTTGCATTTAAGCTATCATATAAATACATAGTTCCATATTTTAGATCTAGAACAAACGATTGAAAGGACCTACGAAACAATAAGGTTGGAATCTTGATAAGGCATAATAATGTATAATTATGATTTATGATTTATGTTTACATGTCCCTAGTTTCGGCAAAGATCACATCGTCATAACGTTCAATAAATAAGGTGCGATTGAATGCAAACTACCAAACAGAAACATGTATAACAGTAAAATTTATAATATCGTAATAGTAATAATTAACGTATCGTAAAAAAAAATCTACTATTGTGTGGATATAGGTGCGAATGATGTATGGATTCTTTCACGATATAATATTATATGGGTATAGTGATAAAACTTAACTCACACTTCCAACTCGTTATAAACTCGTGTGAAAGCTAATCGTAGATTATACGTATAGCGTTAAACTGAGTTGTTAGGATTTATATACCTACACATTATACTTTATGATTAAAAATTAAACACTTTATAATAACAAGTAATATCGAATAATAATACTAATAATAATAAATAGAAAAAATGAAGTTTAAATGCATTTTTTTACGATCAAAAAACGTGCAGTCTGCTTACTCGTAGGTTTATGCGTGCGTGTAGGTTGTGATAGGTGTACGTATAATATAATATGGTACGATGTAGAAATGCGCCTCGAGGATAAAAATAAGTATATATTAAGCGTAAACGGTCACAGTTAATCGATATACATAAAAAAATATACGTTTATTATTATAAAATTGTCGTGTTAATATGATTTGAATAATGCGTGCCATCACACTTAATAATAATAATATTTATCTCGTTTAATAAGGTTTTTAATCGATAAATGACTCACAGGTAATATTAATAACTGCAGTGTACACGTTCGAACGTTCAAGACGATAGTTTGACTACTTTGGGGGCGTACAAACATAATGCGATATTTAAATTATCCAACAGCGTCGTTATCGTTGTCTATGTATCATTATAGAAACTATTTTATTGCTAATTTTATGTTAATTTGTATAAATCGTGTACCAATAGCGACGGATAAAGTGTGCACTGCGCCATCGTTTTTTTTAAATTTATAAGATATATCTTTGGAAGACAACCCACAGCTGATATAATGGTAAGTATAAATGTATAATATTATTATAATGATGCAATAAAATTTAACACTTGTACCTATTATAATATTATCATTACTATCGTATATATTTATATAATGAAAAAATGATCGTGTATTTAAATTTCAAAGATAAATACCTACGGTTCGCATGTTTTCGCGCCACTTATTCGGTGCGACCAGTGCGGTCCGATAAAAATATTATAATAGGTAATACGCGAGTATTTATTTATTTATTTCTTCGGACGAATATAATAATATGTGACCAAAGATTATATCATAGCTATACAAAAATGCATTATGCATACGCGGGCAGCGGTGTCGGTGGCCGCGGCGAGTCGATCTGCGCTGATTATTTATTTTATTCACGCGGTGTAATAGTATTACACGCGCGTATCTTCGACGTCACGCGACAAGTTTATATGCACATATCATATTTTATACACGTTTTTCTCGGCTTGAAAGTCAACCGAGCTGCGATCGTACCACCGTGGGCATAATATATACATAAATTATTATACACGTAGGTACGCCGCCGATCGTTTCAATCATGTTTAGGTATAGCTGGTATATAATATATCGTACGAGCTGGTCAGAACATCTGCACTGTAGAGTCGCAGATATTCTGACTATACCACAAACGTGCTATTTTATTGAGGATAACTCATATGTGTGTGTATAAGTATTTTCCTTCGACGTGCTATATGTGATTTATTGTATAATATTATTGATATTATTATTATTATTATTATAATACATACGGCGACTTTATGTACCTATATACATACGCGGTGTCCTGTATATAATATTTTATCCGTGTAAGTATCCTATAAAACGCTTCAGACGGATTTCGATTTGAGAGCAACACTCTTTTCATCCGACGCGTCTGTTCATATAGCGGTAATAATAATTTATATTATGTATATTATTCTAGTTACACGTGTATTTATGTTTATGACATCGCCGTATATCTGTATTTTCTCTTGCGGAGATTTTAACGCTCCGCCATCGTCTAAACCAGCGTAGTGTGGCGCTTTCGAAACACTCCCTCTTCATAAGTCGTCCAAAAAATCGCGAAATCTGATTCTGATACAGTTATATAATTGCTTATGTACTAATCAAAATTGTAAAATATTGATTTCGATTCATAAAATACACATAATAAATTGTTAAATCGCAAGTACCGACATTGTTTCGTTTATCGTGCTTAACAAGACGATACTAGGTATATAATTGTACGAGTATGTATCGTTAAAAACATTGAAATCGTTAAAAATTGATATATATCGTGTAAATGCATTTCCATTTTTCGTTTAGATTCATGTGTTTATTCATTGTACAGATTTCTGAAGTAACACAATACAATATAATTGTCCAATGCAAAATGGTGTACAGCACTAAGCCTAAAATATACAATTAATTTAAAATCGCACGTAACATTTCTTTAGCCCCACTAAACTTGCTAGTTACATAATATATATATCATTTCTTGCCGACTTATTATTATTATTATATTTTTATTATATTATTAAAATTGCAATGTCGATGTGCCAAACATAAAATAATACCTATATCATCGTTGTCTTTCCAACCCTGTATTCGATCATATCGTAACTGTATTATAATAATATAGGTTAGTTATAAATTATAATAAATGATTATTTTTATACTAAATTTTAAAGATTTCTAGATAAAATGAGTAAAACAAACATGTTTAAATTTTGTCAATTTAAGATATTATATACAATATATAGTAGGTATCCTTTGAAATAACGTCATTGGATAAATTCTATCGGCATTTGGGTATATAGCTTTTTACGCGTTTTACTACATATACAACATTTAACAGTCGTACGTCTATGTCTAAACGTGCATTATAATATAGGTAGGTATGCCGACGACCAGACTCCATTGCCGCCATCGACGTTAACGAGTAGTCTGACAACGATCACGTATATATGTTCTATCTGTATTTATGTATAATATTATATACGTACATAGTATTACACTGTACACTGTGCGTGGTAAACATGGTAAAACGGGTCTAAGTACTTTACACGCGTGTTTTTCTTTTTTCTTTCATTTTTTTTTTAATCACCTGTAGCATAGGTACCCGTCACATTGTCCAGATAGTGTTTAATACAACTCGACGTTAGCCATTCCGTTTTAAAACACAAACGATATTCAGGTTGTAGTGGTTGTACATATATGTGTATAACATATTATTTATAAAACAGTCGCGTTAGATCTGACACGGAAATCTAACGCGTGTGTTTGATCTGCGACGATAAACCTGTAAACACACACGATAATGTTATTTTGTGAGTATATACAAATGTGAACGTGTGCCCACCTGTAAGTAGGTACTGCGGTTTACAACTACCTGTACAGTTTTATTATAATTTCTGTAATAGGTATACCTACTATAACAATGCAATACTTTTAACAAGAGGTTATTATGATTTGCAAATTTGTTCAGAATACGCTCGGGACGTCTGCTCACAAGGCTCTGGACATTTCGGTTTTGTCTCTGTACAGGTCGATCACTTAAACATTTATCTGCATTTCTTTTTTCTGAAAGTTTTTTCGTGGCCCACCCTCACGTATGCGCATTTTGCTAAAACGGTTACTATAATTTCGTTTTAATATATAGACGATTATCGTGGTCGTTCCTGACGACCGAGTATTGTTGTCTTTCGTTGGAAACTGTGGTAATCGAAATACTTAATCCATCTTTCTCTGGTGCGCGGTGCACCGATTAACCCCGTAAAGCCAATTTCACAGTTTTATTTCGAATTTTCCTCCTGCACACAAAATCTCTACACGGCTGTGAAGTTAACATCCTCACCTATATTGTAAACTTTAAACCAGCGCCAATATTTTGCAACTCAATTGAAACAATTTGTAACAACATTTTCGGACTTTGCAACCACCCCCCTTCACATATACGCGAGTAAATAAAAAACATTTTATTAATTCTTATAATATGTACGCATTGCAGTCGCTGTATGTGTAGTATCATTTTAATATCCTCTCTACCCACAACTGAGATGTTGAAATAAAACTTATAAATGGAGCCTGAGCCACCGTTTGGCGGCGTATGTCTTCGCGCTTGCGTGCGTGTCAGTATTGGCAGTGGTAAACTCGTAAAAGACGGCATATAAAATGTGCTGTCGTACTTCTACATACTATATAATACGTATAATATGTACCGTTTTGGACGGTCGACGGATAGGCGTGTTGTGTTTTTCAACGCCAGTTTTTTCCTTCTCTCTAGTTTTGCCCCGTCCGTCGCTGGCGTTTACAATATAATATTATGTTTAAACTCTGTTACGACTACATAAATACGTAAAATGTATATCCATACAATATATATACTATATATATACATGTATATTGGTATACGGGCATGTAGTATATACGACGCTTACTGCACAGCAGACAAGGAATGCGATCGACCATTCAACGGACGATGGCGGCCGTTGGCTGCGGTCGAACACATTCATATACATACATAGAATTATAGTTGCCGATCGTTATAGTGGCACGGGAAACGTGTTCGATTGGTATTTTTCACTTGGCTGGTTCCGGTGATTAAAAAGTCAAAACCCATTAACCACTCGCGCACGCGTCCCACAAATACAAGTTTATTCATTCAAGTCCTACTGTGTATGCCTATAATGTATAAATACGAAAATAATTTGTTTTGAATCTTTAAATATGATGATGTATTGAATGAAAGTTTCCGTTAACTGCTATTGAATTCACTGAAATCAAAAAATTAAAAATGTTCACGTTTTTCGTCTCTTCTATTTTAATTTTGTGTATAGAACAACAATAAATATTGTAAATCGCCAAAGTTCGTTTTTAAAAGATTTTATGTTCACAAATGTTGACGGATTGAAAGTCGTATTATAAATGTCATATTCACATAACTTATAAATATAAATTTACCAATGCACCAATTTATCATAGTATATACCACAAATAGTTACTATTTAGATAATCTATCGTTAAATTTGTATTATTGAATGAAGGTTTTGAAAAATGTCTAAGAAGTTTCAACTTTCAACTTTTGAATTTTATTCGTGTAGTAGCAGAATATTAAAAATGAAATAAAACTATATACGGGCAATAGGTACTTATTCATATTACAGTGCAGTCAAATGTTAAAAGTTAACTATTAAAACGACATTTAAAAATTTAAAATACACTTTATTGTTTCGATAGTAATACCAAGTAGCATACAAAAATCAATTAATTTAATTATGGTTCTCTAAAAAGTAATGTACCAACATGGTAAATCATATTTTAAGGACTATTAGCACATTATTGACTTAAATGTTTAGTGATTATCTATACGACCCGTACCACCATAAGTAAATTTAGGTGGGTCGACAAAATCGGGCTCGTCGTTATCTCATACATTCCCCTTTTTTCTCGGTTTAACCAATAACCGATGACCCCTAAAGTGCTACACTGAGGTCATCACTGTTCCAGAATTTAAAACCCGATCTCATACCACCCCCGGTAAACATAAAAACGATACCACGAAGGTTTTATACAACGACGGTGATAGAAACCGCAGTTAAATCACGCGTGATATAGGTATTAATATATAATGTCTCGAATATAAAAGGTCCTGTCCGCACTTTATTAACAAAATAACAATTCGAAAACGCATGGTTTACATTGCATTGGCTCGGATTATCGATGGTCCATATCGTCGACGGAAAAAAGGACGTAGTACACGATGATGACGACGACAATAATAATAATAATAATAATAACTAATCACAATCATACCCGAGTGTATGATGTATTGTGGCGGTATTCAGAGGTCCATCGGCAATACAGACACAGACGCGCGCTCGTCAATAACGATTATAAAAATATTATGTCGACGACAATGCACCGCCACCGATGGGTTTGGTATTATATTGTATTATTATATGGACCAGCTACTCGGTATTCGGTAGCGTCTGTCGTGTCCGGACGGTGCTGTCACCGTCGGACGCACGTCACGTCAAGTCGGGTACGCATTCGTCATAATACAATACATATATATATATTTACGACCACCTCCTGCGACGACTACGACCGACAACTGACTGACCGTATTGCCAATAGCGACCACACACGCGCGTAACCGACAACTTTTCGTGTGTAGACATTACCTATATATATATATAGGTACGTGCGATACACCAGTACACATATTATAACAATATATGAATAGATGGTATTTTATGATGTGCGCAGTATTATCCGAACTCTACTTCGAACAAGCGTACCTATATTATGTGCGTGTCTTGTGCCCGCATTTATATTATATTATTATGTTAACTCTTTTAACAATAATGTATTATTTTTTTATATTTTATCATATATAATATTATACCGATTGTTCGGAGTACGCCCGTTCGTATAATATAATAATATGACTCTTGCCGGAGACTACCTGCGTTACACCCTCCTCCGCTGTGGCTGCCGCGACGACGACGACGACGTCGGCTGTGTCAATCAAATTGACAGTTCTCTCTTCTCTGTCGCCACTGTCGTCGCCGCCATAGTCGGGCTGTTATTGTTGTTGTTGGGCACACACACTCGACGCAGCTCCTCTCTCGTACGTTTCTAATATTATATTTATAATATTATAAACCTACTGCAGTGAATAATAATAATAATAATATGTATCCAGAGAAAAAAGACCGCGACTGGGCGAAAGAATAAAAATACACAACGACAAATAAAACCACACCTGTCCAAATAGGTACGCACGCGGTATATATATGTTTATATATTGTGTTTTATAATATCGTAAGTATATATATTTTAACGGTAGCTTGGTGGCCGGCGGAGCTGTACGCTCTTCAATATATAGTTATCCACAACTGCGGGGGAGGGTCTCCCCTAATTCCTGTAACGAAATCAAACACGGTGTGTGTACCTACACCAGACATCGCATCGTTTTCGCCGACTACTCACTATAATCATAATAGTATAGTATATTATTATTTAATGCACACACGTCGTGTGTACGCAGTAGGTGCGCACTTAGCTCTGTACACATAAACACGCGTTGTGTGCTACCGCGGTGTGTACATATCATTTTGTTGTTATGCCTACTACCTATATGTACCCACATTTGTTAAATTGGGATAACTATTTATCTTTAGACGCAGAGTCGAAGAGTGATAAACGAGTGGGAGCGCGCTACGCATTATGTACATTCTAGACGTATCCTTCGCGCGTTTACTGATAGAAATATGAAAGATGGGATATAATATGAGAAGTTGGAAAAATAATTTACGTTTATTGAAATATTATATCGAAGGTGGCCAATGTGCAGATCACGTTTCGGAGTATATTGCATTTTATAATGTTTTATATTGTGCAGTAAAGTATTTATGTCGGTTCAGATTTTTGAATTATAATTGTTTTAATTTATGATATAACTATTTCCTATACCTCATAATGTAGTGTAATTAAGTTTTATAAAAAATTAACAATTAAATTAGTTAATATAGGTAGTGTTTTATCGTGTTCATATACGTGACTATTACACAAGTCACTAAATAATAGCTATAAATTATAATAGATTATTATTATAATTTATGTTGTAGTGGGTAGGTCGCAATGGAACAGATACCAACAATAATTTATATTCATACGTATACCATTTAGAAATTGTACCGCCATCGACAGTGAAACGATGATCAATCGTTAAATAATTGTTAAAATAATAGTATACTGCATGCATTTACTCACTCTATAAAATGATGCATCTACTATCGATTAAATCCACGATTAAGGTATTCATAATAACTGATGACCAAATTTAAAACTACCTATTTAATTTTTTTTTCTTCTGCAAATGTATTTTAAATTATATATTATTTGTTGCTAAATCCAATATTTAATGTTAAAAATTCAGGTGCAGGTCATAATATTATATACGACTATAAGTACCTACTATTAATAATGTATTTGAAAATAATAAATTATTATAAATTTATAAGTACAATAAACTCATCAGTCATATATTATATGAATGCCACACAGTTTTTAAATATTTTTCCTGGCCTCATAGCAATGTTATTTATTGTAAAAACATTTGTCCATCAATACTGCTTTGTAGATTTTCCTCAGTATTCAAATCAATATAATGTTATTCTATAATAATACAAAATAATATGGTATATTGGCATGACTAATAGATATTATTATGTATAATGTATATTATTATACATAATAGAAATAATCTATAATTCCATAGATTATTATCATCAAATCGTGTTAACATAATAATTTTCGAAAAAAAATAACAATATCATGCAAAACATTACATTACCTATTTAATAATATTCATACACTGTGCGTCATCAGTATTTATAGCGATATTAAAATATTATAATCAGTGGTAAACGCAGTATATTTAAGGCGAGTATAGTGATGCTCCTCCTTACAGACGTCATACTAGTATTAATATTATTATTTTATCCTTTTTTTTTAGAAACTTCGCTCAAAGAAGTTTTTTATTATAAACATTACAAAATATTAAATTTATATAAATGTGTGTTGAGTATCTAAGAGACCTACAGTACACTCAAAGTAGGTATAATAATAGTATTATACTATTAATACATTTTTATTTTTATACTCATCAACATTTGGTTATTATATCTTATTCATTTTGTCTATGTGCTATGCCTAAACTAATACAAAATATGGATACTTTAAGCAGAAAATATAAAATAAATATAGCTAATACAGCATTATTAATTAATGATAACTTAAATTTTAAAACATTGCTTTGATAAATGAAGACATTTTACGAGTAGAATGGTGATTTTAAGATTTGGCGAAAGATGTTCACAATTTTATGAGGTATATTGGGATCGTTTCTAATTCCTTGAGATTCATTACATTTGGTATTTCAGTGAGATATGTTTAAGTGTGTTAACTGTGACAGGAGTTAAGTATGAGTCACACAGAAAACCTGATATTGTTAAATAATGAGATGATTGTTTGTTAAATTAGTGTGAACTGTCCAGAGTGTATTTAAATTAATTTAAATATATCTAAGGAGTTAATTTAATACCATTTTATATGAAAAGGAATTGATTAAAAATAAATAAAACCAAAGTGTACAAATTAAACTACTTATATACTATACTTTATAATTTATAGTACCAAAAGCCTTAGTCGTTAAGGCAGTTATTAGCAATAAAAAAATATAATAGTTTATATTATTAGGTAATAAATAACATTTAGGATCAAGAAAATAAATATTTCACCATTCATTTTGAGTTTGAAAATTAAATTTAATAAATTACTAAAAATATCTTACTAGTACATAACATAAAATATAAAATAATAGCGTGAATTAAAAAACAAACATTAATAATATATTATTTTATTCTGAATATTTTAATAATTAAATCAATTACATTTCTATAATAATTTTTTGCTAGTTTGTCATTGCTATAGATTTATTCTATTTATTTTTTTTTATCTTAATGGCCTAATCTGACATTATGACTTATTAATCGATGTTTAAGTATTTAAGTATGATATGTTTATTAGACTTGTAAAAAGTCTAATATATATTTTTTTAAACTATATCACTCATAGCTTGATGTAATAACACACATTTTAGTCCTTAAAAAGACTTTTTTCCCCCAAGTTAGAGGGTATCCACACTGGTGGGCCTCCCTCCTCACGCCATTCACGTTGTTGTTTCTTATTATATTATCAAATTTACTTATTGTATGTATAAATATTACAGATTGTAAATATTCTATTTTAATAAAAAAAAAAAAAAAAAAAAAAAAAAAAAAAGACTTACCACTTTTTACATTTTATTTTATTTTATAATGTATTATAATTCTAGTTGTAACTATGATTCTAGTTCTAACATAGGAATAAAAAAATGTAGTTGATGAAAATTTAAAGTGGATAAATTAAAATATTTATTCTCATTTAATACAAATATTTACACTAAAGAACAAATTTATTTTAAGCGAATAGTTAAATTAAAATTATAAATTAATAAAATAAAAGATCATTAAGTGTATCTATTTAAATATACTTATTAAGTAATGTATCTTTATTTGAACTTTATAAACTTCAAAACTACTAAATAATTTTCAATAAAAGTTAAATAAATATATGAATAAATTTCTTATGACTCCGAGGATTTTTGTAACTTTGTTTTTTTCTTAACCAATTTAAGGTCCCTGCCTCACATGTAAGTTTAATTTTTCTCACGAAAATTTAATATCATTTAATTTGTCTTCAGTTTTTTATGTTTACATCAAAAATAAGTCAAATCATTAAAAAGTTAAAATTGTATCATTGTTATTGTATTAATATTATATATTTCATCTTAAGCAAAATTAATAACGATAATAAATAAATATATTTATATATTACTATAGAATATGAAACACGATTATACTATAAAAAAAGTAAATGGTAAAAAGTACTAAATACGAAGAATAAATGTCCCCCATACGAGCCCTTTGTCAACCTTTTGTATGTCACTGATAATAAAAATATTATAATGTTTGCATGATAACTATTATTATAATACTAATGCTTATAGGACCTAGCTATAAAATGTAGGTAACTAATTCATAAATCACGTTTACTACAACGTTATTCGTAAATCATTTAAAATAATAGGAATCGTGTGCAATGACATAAAATACAAAAAATATATATATATATATATATATGAAACTTATTATTTTAAATAAAAAATGGGCGATATATTATAGGTATTGTGAATTTGATGTCATAAAATATAAATACTAATTTAGCATTGTGTGTATTTCGAGTACAAATCTCTTTTTACGTATATTTTTAAAGCTTAGATTTATTAGCTAATAATTATTATTTATGTAAGTATTATGATACAACAAACAAAAAAAAAAAAAAACAAATATCTAAAGTATAAATAATAATGGAATAAGTCAATAATTGCTTGGCTTTTACAAATTGCGCTTAGACGTAATCTAAATGTTATGTATTGAATTAAAATATTGTCATTTTATATGCGAATGTCGATTATGTTAAATTTCTACAGTCATACCAAATATAATGTCATATTCAGGAACTAGCGATGTCACGAATATATTTTATGTGTATATATTAAAGCATAGGTTCAACAACTTCAAATACGACTAAATGTTGAAAGTCACTGACATTTTTGACCTGCTTCAATGAATAATTCATCAGCTCGTTTCTTTTATCTTTATGCTGAAGATTTGGTCGTAGGTTAAAAAACAACAACAATTGTTTCGTTAGATTTGACAAAAAAAACGTTTTTGTTCAAATTATTTTAATCGTGTTTCTAAAAAAAAAATTAGCGTTCTTGTATAATGAGAATAAAGGCTCAAAGTTTTTATCAAGAGTAAATTTTTTACAACAAAACGTATTATCTTTACACACCAATCAACTAGTTCAAATTGTTTGTTATACAGTTGATAATCAATAAAGCCAAAAATAGTATATTAATATAAAAATACATTTGTCAAATAATACCTAAATAATATTATTTTAATTCGTAAATATTTTATCATTTTACTATCAAAACAGTATTTAGTCGTCTATGAAATACCTATAGCTTAAAAATTAAAATATGATAATAATTTATACAAACTATAGTATTTTATGATTTTAGAAATAAGTTAAGTTTCCCAAAAATTAGATGATTGTTGTTATTTTAATTTTTAGTTTGTCGGTTTCTTTACTCGTAAAATCGTTAATTACTGTACTACAAATATATAACTATTTTTCCAACACATTTTAATAACCATAAACCAATTATTATAAATTATTATTATTATCTATTATTATAAAATGTAAAAACACTATTATTATACCAGACAACCGTATCATAACAGAAGAGTATTGACGATTAATAAAAAAATTCCTATTAATATTTTCTACGCATGTTTGGTTAAATTTTGTACATAAACCACTATCTACTGCAGTTTGTCGATATGATAAAATAAAGTAATATATACTTGCTGTCCAAAGAATCACTACTCTCTCATCATATTCATCATTAAACTATTATTTCACATGATGTCATGTGACTCGTATTGTTCACTATTCAATTGCTATTACACAATTGTTATACTTCAATCGCGTATAGCTACAACCATTTCGTCTGCGTTTAAAGATCATAAAGATACGATAAAAATGTTGGAAATTGTTACCAATTATAATAGAAATTACAATTACAATAACCACTTAAAATTATAAAACTTTGAGGAAGAAAATAAAAGCTTAACGAAATGAACCTGGAAAAATACATTCCGCAAATAAAATTGCACAATTTATTGATACCATAATATATTATGTTATATTCAGTAATATTATATAAATAAATTTAACCATTTAAATTTTTTAAAATATCTGTAAACTGTGAATTTTATTGAAAAGTACAAACGTATTGCTTTATATTTTATTAAAACAGTCCAGTACCTTTTTATCAACAATTTTAAGTGAAAAAAGATATAATACATCATTAAATATTATTAAAAAATTACTACTTTATTGGTATGAAATTCAATTGATAAATTAGGATAAATATTTACAGCTTTAATATTGAATTACTTATTTTAGATAAAAAATGTAATGTAAATAATTCTCTGTGAGAAAATCATGATATTTTGCAAATACCTATACTATACTTTAATTAGATTGATAAATTAATAAATTGCTCAACTGAAGGTAAGAATATTAAGACTTTACTATAATAGTAACCATTTGTTAAAATTTTACTGGTTTTATATTTTTTTTCGCAAAAAATCTATAGTAAGTTGTTATCTAATCATATAACGAATATGCCAACTGAACTGGACACGCGGTACAAGATGTAAGTGCATTATTATAGACAAAGGGAGTAGTAAAAAAATATATGCCAATAATTATTATCATTAATGTCCTTGTTAATTTTTTTTCTGCACCGTTTACTCTTGTCGTTCTACTAAATACACTAATAAATCTTAAAAGTGTCTTCTGTATATTAAATGCAATAAATCTGATAAATGTCACGTGTAGAACGTACATATTATCGTATAAGGTACCTACCTAAAAAAAAATAGAGACGGAATTCATTTAAAAACCGACATTTTTTTTATTATCATCAGTCCATTAAATGCGTCTATATTGTTCCCTTTTAATAAAGTTTTACGTTAACAAAGTAAACACATGTTCAACAAATTTACAGCAATAACATCTTATACTTATATTCGTATTGTTTATATTTTTCAGAAAAGGATTTAAATTTTTTTTCATTTTAATCTTAAAAAGCTACATATCACAATACACTATAATATGTCATATTACAGACATTATTTTTTATTTAAAATGGGTTATATACTTATATTATTAAGCCCAGAACGAATCTTTGAATTATCGATTTCATTCTATCGAAGATTATAAAAATATTATTCAATATGGTAAGTCAAATATTTTTATTTTGTTTAATATAAATATATATATTATATAAAACATAGTTATCATTTATTAATCCCGGATGTTGTTTAAAATATAAAAACCATACTTTTGAATCTTTAGAATCAAATCTTAAATATATGATAATGGTTGGAATTATTTTTATCTGTTTTTTTTTTTTTTGAAGTTGATATAAAATATTACAATACTTATAATGTATAACGATAACAAACTTAGATATTTAAATTATTTAAATCATGGCCTTCTAGTGTTTGGCCCCCATAAAAAAATAAAACTAGGGTCCTGTTAACCACCGGGTAACATAGACTAAACTGTCAGAGTGGCCCAACCCTAATAATATAATACAATGTTCATAACCATCATAACAAATCAACCTACAAAAGAAGTCTACCCCATAAATCACGCGATGTTCAGATAATAATTGATACATTATGATTCTAATCAATAGTTGTTGTCAATATTTCATGCTATATTAATGTTTGTACTTAACACCAAAAACTGTACATACATATATTTATACTAAAATGTAACTGAACTTAATCTAATTCTCTTAGGAAAGTTACAACAGTAGAAGAACCAACCATTAAAAATTTAAAAACCCACTTGAATACAACATTAGAAAATATAAGAATTTATGATCTTAAAATAATAATGTTAAAGTATTTGTATATTAAAGTTTGTATAATAATTATTTAAGTTCTACAAATTTATAATTATGATAAAATTATTTGTCACTTTTTTTTTAAAACTCGTACTTGCATATTATTTCATTCTAATATATTAAATTAGTAGAATATAATCCGTGTATCGTACCTAATATACGTATATAGTACGTATAGGTAGTAGGTATAGACAGCGATTTGTTTACGTTGACGGTTTTTATTTCTATTTTACGGATCTACTCCAACTAATACTCACCCGGACATGGCGAAAATGTCGGTTCTGTCCGTGCACTATCCGTGTTACTATGAATTATTTTACATGTAAAATTTACCTATTCCAATACCGTTTTTTCGTACCAAAAAGCTATTCACGCTCGAAAATAGATTCACAAACATTTACAAACATAAAACCACGGAAATCTAGGTTTCGAAGGGTTCGGAATCGTCGTGGTTAAATAGAACTTAAAGAAATGGAATTATATACATGGAATAATTCCCAGTCTTTACAGCATTTCAACCCTTCCTCGCCATCCACACATCAACGCACGTCGCACTCCTGTTTTTGTACAAATCATCGTCGACAGTTTTCTATGTAACGCTGTCTTATCATCATTATACCTTCGCGTGCACACCGGCATAGCTGTCGATATTTTTCGTATTACGAACGCGGTCTGACATTTTGAAATCCTAATGGGCTCCCTGCAAGTACATAATTGGATGACTCGACGACCAAATTCCAAATTTTCACATTATACTCTGTATATTATAATACACATTTTAACCCGACGTTATTTTCTCCATATACTATTATGATAATGTATTAGTAGCAGCGCATGCCTATACGACCGATCCTCGTGCCTAATACTGTATCGTACTGTATAGACGTGACTTTGTTAGGTTATATACGCACCCTTGTCGTATAAAAATTTGTCTCTGTTATTTTGGAAAATGTTCTCAAACTACCCGGGGTCGAATATATATATATATACGTATGTACGTACGAGTGTCGTGACGAGTGTGTGTGGTACTTATCAGTATACACTATATAAATATATATAGGTATGTATATATATATATATATATAAATGCGGATATGAAAATGTCAAAATCTTATCGGCAAAAAAAATCGGTTGTTTTTAAACCAGACATTTCGTAATACGGAACAATCTGAAACGAGCATCTCTGCTGTTATATATGAGTATAATAATAGTATACAACATGTATATTTTACGACCGACAGACTTTTATTCACATTTTATTGTATTGTAATAATACTGTATCCTATTACATAACATTATGTCCTCTAAATGACTACTCAACGGACCGAACGCGTTCATTTGTTGCGTCGTCGTAAACATTACATTTTACTATTCTATCCTGGACGGTTATTATTACTATTGCCGTTCGACTATGGGGTACGGGTGTATTATTTTCTTATCGCTCACACATTCACTAAATACTCCTCGTGAAATCGTTTAGAGGTCCAACTCGAACCATAAAACCCGATCCAGTGAAATATATATATTTTTTTATTTTATCACCCCATAACGCGTTTTCATGTGAAGTCGTTTTTATTGTGTATTCGTTCGTGTATATACGTACGTAATTTCCAATACGAATCTACAATATTACTATAATAAATAATGTATTTAAACAATTTATTATTTTACAACGTGCCTATTATAATACTTTTCTTGATTTTTTTTTTTCATTTTGTTTATGATTAGTTTTTTCGTCTACACTCAAAGATATCTTATTTTAAAGATAAACGCACCTCAATATATAAATTTTTTTTTTAATTTTTACGTCGTAATGAAATATTTAGTTTTACTCTGATATCGAATGAAATTCGATGCTTTACTCTTGCTGGGTGCTAAATTTCGTTCTAGTAACTTAACAATAATATAATATTGTTTAGCACTTATTCATAATAACACGTTTTGGTTTTCATTTTATTTTTATTTTATGTATTTTATTGCGCTCAAAAATTTGCTATTTATTCTTTCATGTACGTATTGTAGGTCATTGAAAATATAAAATTGTCCATAACACTAAATTACTGATGCATTTAGTAATTTATTTAAAGTATTATTATTATTATTATATTATACCGTGGTTGTATTGAACATAGTTCATCAGAAATGCGTCGGCAATCGTATGAAGTTCGATTATAATTTTACCTAAGTCGATTAGCGAACAAACATTTAACTATTTAAGTAAATGTCACGGATTTGGACGTTTAATTAAAACTTTAAAATGAATCGATTTAAGTGTTCTATTGACTTAGGCGTTGTTTCAATGGGTTCATGATAAAGAGAAATAATAATACCGTTATCGGTTCATCTAAAATAATATTATGTCATATAGGTACAATGTGATAAAATAATATTGTTTAATTATAATTTTAAACTTACTGCCACTGACGATTATATATTTCAATGGTAATATAATACTAATTAAACGTATTATGCATTACAATATGGTTATTAGCAATAATTTAGATAATTAAGTTATGTATTATGTATGGGGTGTCTTTAAAAGAGTTGGTTAGACTCGTGTGTTCGGAATATTATTACTTACTCTCTTATTTTTAAAGAAAGAGAAAATTAACATTTTGTAAAGTAAGTCTGCACTACTATGAGATTTTATACTTCTTTATTTCTTTGTAAGTGTGGTACTTTATTCTAATTTTTCTGCCATGCATCCTTTGTTTTGTGACTAATTTTTTGATAGTACCTATTAAGTAGGTAACTCCAAGGATGCTGTTAGCTGTTAAATTTATTATTATAGGATGTAGAGATGAAGTGGCTTTGTTTGCATTTAAGTATGCTTTTTGGTTTCCAGATATCCAACTATAGCAAAAGACCTACATGAATAGAATTAATTTATAAGTAGCTAATATCAGTTCTTGGATATGTGTAGTGGTATTACTTCATTTTTTTTTCTTTTGTAGGAATTTTTAGTTGATTATACAGCGCTCAAAAAGTAACTAATACTATGGAAAAATCTGAATCTAGAAATTAGAAACGATTTTATAAATTCGTAAACGGCGTATTTCTTAGCAATATAAAATATAAACACTATTATTGAGCAAAAGTGAATATGTTTTATGGTTTTCCTGACGTATGATCACCGCGAATCTGAGTCTATTATAATTTTTAGACGCGTCCAGTGTACATTGGTTTACTGTGCATTGCTAGGGTATTTATTGGAACAATATATTTTTGATAAGTTGTCTTTGATGATAACTATGGTGTTTGTGTTGTTTTTACATTGACCAATAAGTTGTCTATTGATGTTTAGAAACCAAAGCAAAGGGGGAGAAGTATATTGTATTTAGCTTAATATTTGTGTTTGGAAATCATAATTTTCACTGATACTTTTGAATTTTTAAAAATTGTACAATTGTTGTTGAATAAGTTGACGTATAAAGAGTTATGTATTGTATCTTTTGAGATATACCTATTCCGATAGATATTTAATTTTCACAAAGTATATATTTGTGTATGAAATTTCATCATCATAGTGTAAGTGGAAGATTTTCTGCATTGTACAAAATACACAGATTGTCTTGAAAACTCTTGTTGATAAATGTTTTATTTTTGTTATGAATGAGATTAATGATGTTCAGTATATTTTTTTCTAAATTATAAATTATGGCTCTAAAGTTGATTAACAAAATTAACGAAGAGTGATTTATATATATTATAGTGAGTCTTTTAATTTCTGGTTCCCAAGTCCCATTGTTACCTAATGTTTTGACAATTTTGTATTCTCAATAAAATATTTATTTTGAGTCTTGTTAAGAAAAAAGTTTAACTTATCAAAATAAACTTTAATTACCATCATAATACATTAATACGATAATGTGAACATTTAAAAACTTAAAAATAAAGTAAAAAAATCGATAATATTTGTCAATTGGTACAATAATGATGTTGTTAATATATTATTACCATCCATTTCCATAACTGTATCTATCGTATAATCCATGTATTAGTACCTACCTTTATATTATAAAATTATTATTTACCTATACATTTTAAATATTATATTTAAATCACGAGCTATAATAACATATTATGTTATGTCGACCGTACACCACTATATATTATAATATTATAATATTAAATAGGTACGCGTGGTACACCTCCGTATATATAATTTATAATATTCGATGTCCACCCACGCGACTTAACGTTGTCGACGCGTTTATTATAACAATAATAATAATAATAATACATCGTATGATATTATTCAAAGCACATATACCTACATAATACCATACTGGTTATGCAATATGGTTTCACGACTTATCGGCCGCGCCAATTGATTCGTTACGGACCCGTACGGGACCGTACTATAACGATAAATTACTATAATATAATAATAATAATAATAATATGTACATGGTGGAGCGTATAAATTATTATAATTTACTACCGTCGTCCGATGCGTGTATAATAATAATAATAATAATAATAATGTACAGGAACCGGGTAATATACACAGTACACACACGCAGGACCGATGATAAAACACGAGCCGGCGGCGGAGTCCCGAGCGAGCGAGCAGAGCGTTAACGATAAGGACCGCGCGCGCAGTATATTACTATATAGTGAGTCACGGACGGAGTAGAGGGCACGGCGATCAGCGAAGGGTTAGGAAAATGGGTTATTTTACACGGTTTCGATTCGGGTCCGATGCATAATATTTTGTCGTTTTTTTTCACGTTAGGTGTAAAATATAATGTGTAATATGTGTATATTCTGCTACCATAATAATAATAATATTATGATATGAAACGGTTTGTTTATAATATGTTACGCTACTACAACCACAGCTATAATATTATCTACTAAAACAAATTACAATGGTTTATGGCCATTAATAAACTATTAGGCCAGCCGGTTCGATTAGTTAATAATTTATTGTGTTCACTGTACCTGCCTGCTTTGTATGGTATAATAATTTAGTAAGTACCTACCTAAATATATTGTGTATTATTTTATTTAATATAATTATAATATAATATTATTGTATATCATGTAAAATACGGACGTGTGTAATCCATGTAAAGGCATCACGCTAAAGTTATAACTGTCAAGTGACGTGATCGAGTTAGCTTTTATCAAACATCCAAAATACTAGTAATAAATATTATTTTTAATAATAGAGCTTTCGGCTTTTTTCTACAAACTACTCAAAAGAATTGTTATCGATGGTAATAATGGGTTAAACTCAGTGTCAAAAATATTCCGTAATGAAATGAAAAAATAACAACAATCAATACGAAATAAGTTCTCGATAACATATTTTAGGATTAAATATATATATAGGTATACGCCGGGTATAGGTACTATTACAAACGCTTACACAGCAGCTTACTAGGTATAAGTTATTAGTACATTATTATATTGTGTGGAATATATTTTATAAAAATATAAAAATAATAAAAAAGTATGACAAGACGCTTAAACGTAAGTAATAGGACAGTGGGATATGGTGACTGTGGGTATATGCCGCGCGCCATCGTTAAAACCGTCGTCGGCTCTGATCCACGGACTAACTTATCGTCGGATGTTAACGCTGCTTATGTCAGAAGATAATAGTTAGTTCAGATCATTAAGGAGCTGTGAGATGGGTTGTAGTGGTGAAATTAGACATTAACTTATAAACGAACATGTTGAATAGTGTTTTTACGTTTTTATTTTTGTAAGCCCCGTCAGTAAGTCACGTATATTATTGCGGAAGTGTGATACCATCATGTTTTAATGACATATTTTTTTCGCTGTTGTCACGTCCTCTTTGACATAATAAATTACTTATACAACGGCTACGGCACACGTGTGTACTGTGTATGCATTTCCAATCTCAATACCGCTTTTGAGCTCATAATAATATTATATAAGTGGTGTATTTAGGCTGCAGGGTGAGACTTTCCTCCTGAAAATACATGCAAGTCGGATGCACCACAGCGTGCTTTTATCGTGATATTAAACAATTAAAAACCCTTATTGTTTTTCTTTTATCGAAAAGCTAATTTTCATGTTTTATTATTTAAAACGAACTCGTTTGTGACGAAACAATGTTATCTTTATCGTTCGTTTTATCATTAGTTGTATACACTCTTTCTACATATTATAGCATTGCGATTTAACAATGTGATTTATACGCGTTTAAGAGCGGTTCCGCCTCCTTAAAGAAACCTTGAGGACCACAAAGTTTCACGCTACACGTCACGCCACTGAATTATGTACTGAACACACCGTGTTCATCTATTCCGATAAACGGTGCGTATACTTGCAGGAGTTTAGATGTGCGACAGTTATGAAACGAAAAATACAAATTTCATACGACATAAATGTTGTGTCAACGATTCACGTTAATCAGTTATGTGATATCAAACCCAAACGAGATGAACTATGACTGCGACAGCCGTTTTGTAATTGTGTCACAATATATTATACTGTGTTTAGGCGATTTTCGCCAAGTCGAACCGTCCAAAATCGGACCACTATATCTATATACTTATGGATAACTGTTGCAGTTTTAACAGGTCACATGGTTTTATTTTAGTACGTAGCTCGTTCCGTCGACGAAACCCGCAACGGGCGACGTCCCTTCAAAATCCGTCATTATAGATGCGTTGCACCGTGCGTCAATTTCGGTGCAGTGCATATACTTATCAACGTTGCACCAGTGCATGCTTTTTATAATTTTTATAATTTATTATAATATATGAAATTATTAACATAATAGTATCGCTTTTCATACGCAAAACGCGTCTTATACGTAGTCATTCAGATATAACATTTAATACATTATAATATCATTATAATATATTATTGTGTACGGGCAACGCGCGGTGAAATCGTGTTCGTATCACGACACTCGTCGCGTAGTCCTACCGGCATAATAATATTATTATTGTCGTAGACACAACGTATACAAATACTCGTACACGGGTACCTAACTACGAATGCCTACACATTATTTATACACGACAGTATTATTCGATAATCGTATAATATTCGAAAGTGAAACTCGACGTGCTATGCCAAAACGAAACCGTCGCCGGCGGGCGGTCTGCCGTTAAAAAACTTACGATATATCACAGTACCTACATATAGTCGGAGAAGTGTGCCGTTCAAAAAGACTGTCGCGGGTGCGATGAGGCGATAAATTTGCAAACCGTCGTCCTATACACGCGTATATATATGTATATATATCATAATGCACTGCAGCGCGGGGTCGCGGTGTCGGCGCGAGAGAGGTCTTTTAATATTTCCCCGTCAGCCATATTTTCTATACACGTACGCGGCGGAGGGTGTGCAGCCACCACCGCCACTAATGACTCTCGGGCCGTGATTTACTGGAAACATTTCTCATGTTTCCCGCCCGTCGCCGCCGCGGCTAAGCGAACATTCGCGGTGTGCATCACCTTACCGCCGCGTGACGGGCGGAATAATAATAATAATATGAAAAAAAAAAGGACGCGCCGTTTATAATATATTATTATGTAGGAGTCCCCCATTTATCGCTTTGATGGACGACGTTTTTCTAGCGAATCCGTCACCCCGCGGCTCCGACGGGGACTTAACGCACACGTCATAATAATATATTGCGTGCGTGTGATATGCGCCCGGGCTTCCGAGGCGGGTGGGGTTAGGGGTATGTGCGTATACTTACGTGTAGCCATCGTGTGCAAAATTTAATGTGTACTACGCGCTTATAATACTGCAGGACGTACCCGCAGCGAGAAGAAAATAATATAAATAGCCCTCCACTTGCGGGGGGGGGGATGACGTCGTCCGCCGAAACTTAGGCCGCGAACGACTTTTGTCCAATGCAATGGTATTACGCTGCTGGTGCATATGCGGAGCACTTTTTTTCTCCCTTACAGCTCCAGTTTGCGATTCACCCCCTCGCCCAAAACCCCCACCTATTCCCCTGCCTACGTGATAGCGACGTGTGCAGCGGGTAAGCGCGTGCATGATAGTATTGTATAATATATTAATATAAATTTCCCTCTAATAAATTATAAGTTAAACTGTATATATATATACATTAAAATGCTTGCGACGTGTTGAAAGCTGAAAATTATTCGGGACGTCATTCATTCGTTTGTGGCATTAAGGAAAATTACTCAAACACGGTCTTATCTCCTCGTTCTTTTTCGCTATCTTTCTTTCTTTCTTCCCCTTCCAACTGACGCCAAGATAGATATCAAATGTTTTCTCAAACGTCATGACCGTTTATCCGTCGCTTTTGAAAACGTTTGGCCTTTATATTTTCATTTCCTCGCGAATAAAATTATAATAATTCGACGTTCTGTTCTTTACCTGACACCCATGGCATATTTATTATATTTTATTATAAGTATCGCATATTTCCCTGCGATTGATGCATTATTCAATTATTATGTGATTTCAGAGATTTTTCTCACTTTTTAACGTATTATGTAATATTTTTTCAAGTTGAATTTTTTAAATTTTTTATCTAACTACTTCATTTATATAATTCAGTATAAAAATTATTCTCGTTTTAAAAAGTATAATATTAATAATTACAATAATCATCACAATAGAAAATTATTATTAAATACACTATTTTATTTTTGACTATTTTTAACATTGTGTTATCCAAATATTATTATTACTCAATGATATAGCTCATACTAAATAAGGTATCTATATACTTGTTAATTGAAAATTACCCATATCCTATATTATAAAATACTTAAATACTGTATACATCAGATATTCTAACTCATATGTAGATTTAAAGGTAAGTAGTAAGTACTAACAATATTTTGTAACTTTAATAAAAGCATTAATAGAATTTAATTAATGTTTGCGCATTAGAATTGGTCTAATTAACTATTATTCATGCATATTTTAGACAATAAATTAATAAAAATGCTATTAAATTATTAATATTCGAGATTGGATCAAATTATAAAATAAAATTGGTTTTTCTTGCTGTTTTTATAATATGGAATAAAAATTAACATTTTTTTTCTGCGTTGGAACAAATTTGTATTGTTAACTGGACTACAAATTGATATTATAATATTATATATCATTGTGTTGTAGTGAAACGACCAATTATGTATCTATGCGTGGTCTTTACCAATTTAACTATCTAGAACGAACGATTCATAAGTCTGATACTACGATAATATTGTATTATGGTATAAAAATAAATATAATAATAACGCCTATAATATATTTGAACATTGCGAATTTATTTCATGTTATATTTTAACACTATTATCCCGTCACAACATAGTTATTTATTCATAGTTATTAATCGTTACACATAAATTATTTATTGTTCGAACGAGTATGAAATATTATTTTTACACAACCTAACGCGTATTATTATACATTATAATAATAATTTTATAGAGTCAATAGTATAATTTATATGTTATAATGATATACTATACTATAAAATGTAACAGATAGTTTTTTAAAAATAAAAATAATTCAAGGTAATCGCATTATATTATATTATAATACGAGTATACCATGTATTTATTCTTATTTTACGATGGCCGAAATTAATGACTACCGTGTAATTATCTCTACTATAATATAGTACAATGTTAATATTGCAAAATAATAATAATTTATAGTTTCAAAGACTATTAATTATTTACTGCAGTACGATAATAATTTACGGCGTAGGTAGATAGGTATTTTAAAGGATATGAATTCAAGATATCCCTCGGGAGTGCATTATTAATAAAAATGTATAGGTTCGCGTAAAACAAAAAAGACAAAATGTGACTACCGATTAGAGGTATATATTATCGTATAACAAGCAATCAATACTGTAAGGGTGGTTCCTATAATAATTATGATATTATTTTACGTATCTGTTATCCCCGATCTCGGTGGAAAAAATAACACCTCATTGCAACGAGATGGTTGTGAAATTGTTGTTCAGAGAGCTTTTCATTAACAGCTACACTTCTACGAGACACAAGCAAATGATGAATGTGCCCTGCGGTCTTCGTTAAGCACAATAATTATATAATAAAACAGAAGCATATTACATCACGCTCTGCAGGAGCAAATGGACCACCACCGCCACTTTGAACCATTGCGTATTACATCGCCACGGCCCTCCCCACAGATTGGAATCGGAGGCTGTGTAAGACCTCCTCTGACACTTGCGAGCACCGTGTCACATGTGTAGTAAATCACACTCTGCGTGGCATTCATCGCTCGTGTAGAGATGTCGAGCACATTAACATACTGTACGTCAACTATTAAGTCGTTGTCAATTATTCAAACACAAAGTTTAGCGTTTATCTGTATTTTATTTTATTAAAATTTTATTTTTTAACATTAGGTGTTGCAAATATAAAAATGAAATATTTTTGTTTATATAAGATTTATATAATCTATACTGTTTAGCATAATAAGTATTATGTGAAAAGCGACAGGTATACATGGTTTGAGTGAATAAAAATCGAATGGTTATTTATTGTAAATATTGAATTTTATCTACATTTTGTTGTTGTTGTTGTTATTATTATTTTTTTTTTTTTACTTTCTTTACTCTCTATACGGCTAGACTTTTATGTTTTAAAAATTGGCCCATTTAGTGACTTCGAATTACCAGTCGATATATGAAACGACAATATTAATATTGTCCCCACAAGTTTCCGAAATGCTATGTGACCGCACCGGGACGTGCGTTATTACTTATTTTTCTTATTATTATTGATGTCGACCGAAATCGCTGTTATCGATGGTGACACCTTTTTTCCCTCCCACTTTCGAGTCGATAAATTATTGTTATAAATATACGGAGGAGGCCGAACAAAGGACTTTTATTACCGCGTGCGCTATAATAAAACCGGAGTGTAAACTGCGCGGGCCGAATGATACGCGGGATTATAATATTATTAAGAAAAGATATACGCAGTTGTCGGGAAACGTGCTAAAGTCGCATTACGGTAGGTACAATAATATGGTGACACGCGTTGCCTGACAATGATAAAATAAATCTCGTCCAGAAGGTTCGCGTTTAATAGGCGTGTAGGAAGTCGAGAATTTGAAAAGAATTATTTTAATATGATATTTCGGTGAGTGACGACCGATGGACGACAAAACATATATTTTCTGAGTAAAATGAATACAGATAAATCTTTGTATTTTCACGTACAATCGTGTCATAAGCATAATAATATACACTCATACTATTCTATAATATTACCATATGCCACGATTTCGATAAAACGTATTTTAATATGCAATTTATGTAGAAACTTCATGTAGTATACTACCTATGTCTTTTTTTTTTTTTTGAGTAGGAAGTTCGTTAAATGTAAATATTTTATCTACGTATTAAATTATTATTATAATATGTAACTACCTATTATACAAACCTGCTGCTGTTTGTTTAAAAACATTAAAAGATTTTGATGCGATGGTAAAACGGCAAAATAGGTAACAAAATACATTTTTAAAACACATAATATATTTGTTTTTAGCCTGTAATACAATAACAGTTAATGTTAACCGTTAACATAAAACTACAAAAGGGTGAAAAATATATTGTATTATGTCGGGCGAATAATTCAAATTAATTGCCCTACACAGTTTTTTGAAATATTCTCGTATTTTTACCGATTTAGTTTATATTTATTATTTACTACTTGAAACATTGTTGTGCGTGTACACGGTACACCTATTATCTGTACTGAAAATATGTCTCCGCAGATAATTAATTGGATAAAATAAGTTAACAACGGTTACGGTACAAAAAAAAAAATGTATTGTGTAACTTATTGTAGTATTGTTCTTAAGTTATAAATGATGACGTCTGAAATTGTAATAATAATGAAACAATACTGGTAGTTTTTTTCTTTCACTTTTTTTATAATGCTTTTATTTGATCTGTTTACGATGGTGGAAAAAATACTTATAATACTATTATTATTCACCCTATTATGAAATATTTATATGACTTGTTATCTTTATGATGTTGTGTCCGTAGTCAAAATGGTCACAGTTATGTGAACAAAATTTTTGACTACATTTAGCACGTATAATGGAGACTTAGGCACTTTTATTATTATATTATACAACTTTGTTTTTTTTTACAATTTTTTAAAAAAAATATAATTATTAAATTATTAATTTTATAATTAAATATAATTGTTATTGTCGTATAATTACACATAATTATTATAATATATTGTTGTCTACGCACATCATTAATTTTATACTATTATAAAACATTTTTTTAACCAAAACAAAAGAAAATATTAAATTTCTTAGTATATTTTTTATTTTTGTGAGGCTATACATCGTTATAAGAAACAAATATTTTAATACTCATTTTTTTCACTACCTAGATATATAAAATTCCTGAAGCAACTTTTCTTACTATTTTTTAAAATGATATAAAAGCACTCAAACGTTTTAAAGTGTTTACTGTGTTGGTGATAATAACATAATATAGGCATCTCAAAAGGCATTTCCCCGCAATTTATGAAGAAGTTTACTAAGAAACGTGTGAAAAACAATTATCATAAATAATTTTCATGAGACAAGCTACAACAAATAATATTTGTTTAAATATGGAAATATGTATTAAATTTAAAAAAAAACATCGCGTTTAATTTAACCACTAGCTTGTCATAAAAAATGATTTATTGTACAATTACATGTTGAGAGGATATAATCAGAATATGAATCAAACATTATATAATACTGTTCACTACCCAACCTATTGTTACTTTAACTTATCGGAAACGTAATACCTAACTTTTTTAATTTTTTTGTAAATTTAAAAATAATTCAATTATTGTTAAAATTTCAATTTAGTTTCATAAACTTTGCGCTATACCTAGGTATTTATATTGCAGTTAAAATTTATAATTTATTTATATTGTGTAATCCATGTTTTTTTTTACGTTGTCGTAATATTGTTTCATTGGATTTTTGAATCAATAATTTGTTTTTTATTATATTTTAGGATGTTCTGTTTTCTCACAGTTGTTGTTCATTAGCTTTTAGTATACTCGGAACTTAAAATATTATAATATAATTTTATTAATAGGACTTTGAATTTGCAAGGTATATTTGAATCGGCGGTGGCCTGAGAGAGTAAGAACAGAGACGGCGAGGGAGCGAGATTAAAGAAGAGAGAGTGAGAGAGATAGATTATGACGAGTAAGAGAGAGAGAGAGCTATACAGCCGCAGCTTGGCCGGTGGATCGGACCCGCTAAGACGAATTAATTATCCGGTTGGCGGCCATTGCCACCGCCATCGTCGTCGTTGAGTGAAATATGACGTTTAAGAGGGTCATCGCGGATCATCAATCGTCCGGAGATGTTTTTATTAATACGCGAAAGGCCGGCGGCGACGGTCCGTCTATTTCTATACTGTATATATTACTATATTGCAGCCGTAAGCATGCACGTCACGGGAAGGACTAGCCTAGGTCTCGTTGCCGCCACCAGCTGTGTGCCCAAAGGAGCGACCCGACAGCGACGACGACGACGACGACGATGGGCGCGGGACACGGACAGGAAGTCCCCACAGCCAATTGTTCTCCGTTCTAATTAGGAAACACATTGTCACGAGTGCGAGCGGGCCCGACGGGGAAGTGGCGATGAAAAATGATCGTTGAGGATTTCGAGGCTTTGGCCGGGCGCAGCTAATAATGTGTATAGAAATATATATATGCGTATGCGTCTAAACAACGCTACTCTCCGTCCGTTCGAGAAAATGATTGATGACAAACCCACTCGGATGACACCGACCGGAGTTACAGCCACTAATATAACGCTACTGCCGAACGATGGAGGTCGACGTCTTACGAAAATCAAACAGTTGTAACGTCGTCGTATTATATTGTATAAATTACGCCTATATATATAATATATTATACTTATATATATGTGTCTAACCTAGTTATATATAAATAATGCGCGTACGCGTAAAATGTCATCCGTCTTACGAGTCACACGAGAGATATTCTTTACGACCGTAATTTGTAATAGACTAAAAAATAAAATAGACAATGAGACGTATACCAATCGTCAAAGACCGCTTATACAGTCGGGATAAAGGTGAAAATCGAAAAGATGTTTCAACACTCGTAGTCGGGCTTACATTTTAAAAACAAGTGCTTTTCACTATATCCACAGTGTTTGTAATTTGTTCACTCTTTTTAGTATGCCTAATGAAGTAATTACGATGATCCAGATATGTCAGCCATGTTATTAATAGTTCCATGTTGCAGGTTATTATTTCAAAAAAACTTAAAATTCCTGCTTTTCATAAAAAAACATTTTTGATAAAAATAAATTTATCTACAAATTATTCTATACAAACCATAATATAGGTAAATCCATATAATTTTAAATTGTTTAAAAGCTTAATATCAATATTATTAATTATCACTGAAATTTGTATTTTTAACTGAACAATTAATAAATTGTTTAAATTTAAACTTATAACGGGTTATAAAAATATAGCTTTTTTTTAAATTAGCCAAAATAATTATTATTAAAGACCGACGAATAAAAATGGCCGTATTTTTTCCTTTGATATAAACAGATCGGTAATTGGAAAGTCGCACCTATATAGTCGTTATTACAAAAAGAAGTATATTCATGATCAATTTAAAAAAAAAATCGAATTACGTATTCCATTTTAGAAATTAGAATTACTTTTGACTTTTACACTTTGAAGCGTGCGTGACGTGTCATAAATATTTAAGTATAGTACACACTCTATGTTTGAACTCAAGAAATCTGAGTAAATTATGAGGTTCGATCGGGGTAAGAGGTACAACTTCCGTCAAACCGAAGGGCCAAGTTACGGGATTACGGAATAGTTCAAAAGTATATGGTAGAACGTAAAGAGCTTCAGGTTGTCGAGTTAAGTTCTGGCCTTTTGGGTAAACTTACATAAATATACACCTATAAACTAGACGACCTGTAAGATAACTAGTGCGGAATGGTCTTAACAACTTTATGACCGTTAATAATGGACGTAGAAGTAACCTAACATATAAGAAAGCCAGTACTTGTCTGAAACGCTTTTGTATTAATAAAACACAAACCACTCTCTCTTTCCGAGCCATTGCACACGTGCATATACGAACTCAGATGTCTAGACCTGCATAAAAATATTTATATTTTTCTATAGGCTTATACACCGGACCCACGACTCACGATCGAACAAGCTCCGTAGTCCGTACACTACTAGTTATTTTCTATTCTCTCCACTGGTAATTTGATTGCTCAGCCTATTCACGTCATAGATTTTAGCCTACTTAAGCTTATATTAATATTATCTATATAGTATTTTTATCTAAAATAATATAGTTACTATAACCTTAAATTACCACTAATGGAATTGTAGTATAAATACTTGATAACTGATATGATAACTATACATTCGCATTTTAGTTAGTACGTAGATGTATAATTTCAATATTAAGAGTATTATAGTTATTCTCATTTCATATTATATTTGTCATTTGTCAAATTGAATCACAGTTTTTTTTTATCTTCAAGCTAGTAAATAAATAGTAAAAAGAAGTTCATACAGACATCGCAGTAGGTACTTGTCATATTATGATTTGAACAAGCTGTGTATACTATTTACGATAAAAAAAAATCGTTTAAGTTAATAGAACACCCTGAATATTGGCTCATTTTAATGACTGTGAGGTCATACAGTGATTGACACTAACTATGCGGGCCAACGTAGCAACGTTTGATTGACAGTCAAAGGGTTTACTTATACCTATCTGGTTGTATGACAGCATAAACGTTTTATTTTTTCTAGATGATTTAAATTCTTTGATAAGACATGTCACGCGATAAGTGGTTGTATAATATTCTTTATAACTGTTTCGCCTTTATATAGTCAATTCGTTTTATTTATTATAAATATATAATACTATATTTCATTCTAACTTGGCTCATCAACTAATATGCACAACCTATCATATTCGTTTTATGTATACAATTTACTAAGCTTGTAATGCAGCTTTTATTAAATTTAGATTAAAAGTTGTTAAATGTATTAATACTTTGGAATGAGTTACTAGGTACACACAAAATCATTATAAGTAATAAGATAAATTAATTTTCTTATAACTACTAATATAAATATTTCATAGTAAATGAATTATTTAAATATTTGTAATTTTTATTTACTTGTTTCAAATACTGATTTCCAAATATAAATCACAATATTCACAATTTTAATCGATAAAATATAATAACTGAACTTTCGATTTTGACTCAGTAAAAATAATACTGCAAACAATGTATTATTTTCTTTTACTTTGTGGAGTGCGCAGTCATTTCATCTATGATGGTTAAAATACAAAACAATACTACCTAGCTGTTTTCGAGTTTATTCATACTTACAAACGCTAAGACACTATATAGAGTCTCCATACAATACATACTATATAGGTAATACTATGATTGCATCGTATACGTTGATTATCGGTTTATCAAACACGGGTCTTAACTTTTCAAGTGGCATTAATATCTTTGATTTTTCATATCCACTGAAAATTCAGTATATTGTTGTATGTACTATATTGTGTGTGTTGATGTCCGTCACAGGTCCTTAATCGAAATAGCGATAGACTTCAAAAATATAATGATCACCGTTCGCTATATATTATGTATTTGATATTTATATTGCACTACGAGCTGTTTGTTCTTAAAATAATAAAGTTCAAATCTAAAAATAACTCATCGTCCGTTTTAACATTCCAAAGCGGTTGTCTATCACACGTCGTCTAAAAAACCGCGTGTAAGAATTCGGTGAAGTTCAAATAGACCTCCTTCCTCTCCACACGTGTTACGTGTACTGTGCATAGTTTAGCACGGTTGTGCTCTGCCGACCAAGAACAATCATCTGCCACCGCGTACCAAACATCAAATCGCGATGACGTATATGGTCCATTTATAAATTGGCATTTCGTCGGAAGCTGCAATAGTCGGATTCCTCGTCTTCCACTGCCGTCCGGTATTATGACGATACGGTCGTGTAAATAGTGTAAATAGTAATTTATTGGCGACGGAACGGTTTCGGTTTGCCGTGAAGCAGACGAATGCGGCAATGACGACAATGACTGCGACGACGACGAGTGACACGTTCCGTTGGCAATCGACCAAACATTTAACGCGTGCGGCGTACACGATGTGCCCCAAACCTAATGGGTCGGATAATATGAATATTGTCTTGAAGCGCGTGACCCCTTCATCACTCGTCCCATTCACGAAGTTAAATTTCGGTCGAAATTTCTCGGCTAAATCGCGTGTTTCGTGTTTAGGATACTGTTATTTATCGTACATTACACGTTTTATTATACGACGTGTTTTATTGGCTTACTGCAGATCGTGTGCATAAAACATGCGTAAGTACAAGAGACGTGCATATCCGTGTTAATCTTAAAAACTGACGAAAACAGGAAGTATGCAGTTTACATGCAGTTTTTTACAAGAAATTTGTCTGAAATCCAGTTCGGGTTATCTACCCAATGTACAATAATGTATAAAACTATAGATTATAACGATCGACGATGTTACGACCTAATGATATTGGTTTCGTACACATATTATAACGTCTTAAAAAATATTCTTAGTATTTCTAAAAACTGCAGAACGTCTAAGCTGAAATTCGATGACATAATAGCTAAATAATAAAAAAATCGTGATTCCAGTTCAGCTTTAACTTAATACAATATGCTAATTAATATAAAAAAAATCTTGAATATATTAAAATATAATATTATATAATTGTATAATTTATTCAAAATTTATTCTTACGATATTTCATGTCCATATTATATCAAATTGTAAACTGTGAAGTCATACACGCATTAATTATTATCGTATAAGGTAAAAATTTAATCAATAAAAAAAAATAAAATAAAAAAGTAGTAAATTAGTACTTGTGTGTTTATTTTACCTATGTATCTAAACAGTTTTTCCAACTTATCTCTGTGAATCGCAATAAAAAAGTAATATAAACCTGTTCAATGGTTATTTTACAATTTTACATACTCGGAAAGGATATTATAAGAAGTAATAAGCTACTTTGATATTTTCTAAGTATTGACTTTATATGTTTCACAGACACATCAAGACCAGACCATTATCGTTTATAGCAACGATATTGTTTGTAAAAGCACAATTATATCGGCACGTCGCACGTATCTTGCACAAATTACCAACTTGCGTGTACACCAGATGGTAGGAGGAGACGGTAGAATAGGATACTTTGATAGTATTACAACCAATTCGATTACTAAGACTGTAAAATAAACGACTTTGGTAAGTCGTGTGTCTTAATTTCATTACTAACTCTAAATCCATAAGTATACAATATATATAGTAATAATAGTTTAAACAAATAACGCATAGTTTAAAGTTATGTTTGACACTTAACTATTTTAATTATGATACTCAACATTTTTATTTGCTCTACTTGTTCCAATATTATAAATGTACAATATTAATTAATCCAAACTTGAAACTATGGAAAATGGTCTATTGTTTTATAATATTATAAACTACTGTACAATTATAGCAAACATAAGACTTGTGTTAAAATAAGCTGTAATCAATCAACAAATATAAAATATATAAATATTAAGAGATATTAAAATTATAACGGAAATTCGTGGCCACTTATAAATATTTATGAACAATATTATTATATGTATTGAATGGTTACTATTTTACTGGTTAAACAATTATTGGCAGAAATAGCATAACAATAAAATTTAAAATAAGATAAAATATTAATAGATACTTGTAAACTAAAAGTAATTATAGGTTGTAGGTATTAGTGGTATAACAAAAATATTGAACAATGATAACCTACAAAAATCTTAATACGCCATTTATGTTAATCAATAATAAAATATTAATAGGTACATATTTTATTTTATTTTTACAAACATTTATAATAATTGTATTCGAATTAAACACACAATGTTAAATTTACTATAAATTCTGCGAAGTATTCAAATACATTAATATTAAAGCAGCCTTATCATATAGCAGTTTTATGTAAATAGTAAATATTATATAGCTCACTCAGAGCAATCGATTAAAAATTTACGTCGGTAAACTGCTTCTTAGAATTTTGTACATAAATAATACTGTTAACTATTCGAATATCATTAAATAACAAACACCTATAAAACGCATTAGTGATAAACATAAAGATATCATTATTTATCAATAGAACTGATCGAATACATCCTTTAACTAATATTTACAAATGGTAGTTAATTGTCATCGTCCTACATTAAAACAATTTAACGGATTTCTATATTGTGTGCATTATAATAGTTCACCAATGAAATTGTGGTCCAACGATATTTCAGGGGTATCATTATTCCACAGGTTTTTGTAGATTTCCTAAATGAAATGTTGGATCTTAGTTATATATAAGATGATATTATTAAAATACCACAATCTAAAATTAAATTTGCATAATATGACCATAAAATATAATACATATATCTCGTACATTCGTACTGAAATGTTAATAGTTTTCAACATAATAATATTTTTTATTATTACGAGTTACTAACAGATTAACGTTAATTGTTGTAAGTTGTAACCCATAATTAATAATGCTACAAAAAAAAAAAGTCAAGTGGCACTCGGGGACTGCCGCGATAAAGCTATTGCAGTATTACATATTAACACGAAATAAGAAGTTAATAAAATTTAATAAAAAAAAATAATAATAATAATATAATATAATATTATTATATTATTATATTATTTTTATTATTATACTGTATATCGTCGCTGAAACTGCAACACCGCATATCTCAAGATTTGACAAAATGCATTTGTTTTGTTGGTAGATAACAGTGAATAATATTAAACTAAAATAATAAATAAATGATAACGATTATTATTATTATTATTTTATTTTCGGTAACCATGGTAACAATTAACGGGTAACGGTCACGCTTTTTCGTTACGAAAAATATATTTTCAGTCACCACGCCTGCGATAAAAGCTATGCAATAGCTTAATAAATACATAATATTTTTAACGACAAAAGTCATATTAATATTATAGGCTCCACAAATGTAAAAATAAAGTTATTATTCAAATCTTACTAATCAGATTGTATTTAATGTTCTTTGAGTTTAAAGTGATAATGACTTTGTTGATTTAGTAGTCTTCTAAAGAATGTATGAATACTTAAATATAAATTTGACTTGTTAAAAAATCTTATTCATATAAATTTACGAGAAATCATCGAAATATATATATAGGTACACATTTCTACGTTACCAGTATCTCTATTATTACAATTTAAAAATCAAACAAATTTAGTACAGCTTAATTTAGACCACGCTATCAGTCATTAGTCAAACATAGATTTGGACACACATTTATTACATAATGTCTGTAATAAAATAATATATTTACTTATCAATAATTAATCAATTCATTTTCTAAACATACACAATTTAAAATTTAAATATAATAACATAACTGTATTAATTTATAAAATAGAAAATTCTCGTTTTGCATATATTGATTTTAATTTTTACTATTTTTATGTATAAATAATATAATATTACTTAAAATTATACTTTTTTGATTATTTTAATATTTTATCATGACATTATAATACTTTTAGTCATAATTTTACAATTTTAAATACGAATGTTGTCTTATAATATGTAAATCGTTGATAAATACAATGTGTTTTAATATCTAAATGTGTTTTTTTTATTAACAGTTGACAGAATTCTGACTTTCTAAGTTCTGACAACAGTATTTCACACCTATTTTTAACATCCAATGAAAAAAGTTGACAGCTTTTAATTTATTTACATGACAGTAAATTATTATAAAAGCAAATAGTAATAATGTACGTTAAATAACTCACGTTCATAATTTATAATGATAAATAAACATTATAAACACGTGGTTAAAAGTAGTAATTTATAGATTGCAATATCCGTTAATGAATTGTGTTCTACATAATATTTCATATGTATACAATTCTGAATTATATGTTTATATATATAAATAAAATACATAAAGTTAATTATTTTCAGTCATCGCGTATACACAGAGATAATAATATAGCATGTTTTGATATTAATCGTTAACCATCATTTTTTTAATAGGTAATGCAGTTGCGATAAACCTTTGTTATTAAAAAAAACATTAACTGTTTATGTTATTTATTTTTTTTTTTATATATATATAAAAATAAATATTTTTATTATTACATAATATATTTGACGGAGTTTTTCATAAAAAATTGTTTTATTATATTTCTTTGAAAAGATATAGTTTTTTTATTCTTTGAAATATATAATATTATCTTTATCTTTCTTTCTATACACCTATACTTAGTAGATTTATATGAATAAGTATAATTTTCCCATTAAATTGGTATTAAATGTACAAAGGTAGTTACTAGTTAAACAATAACATCGAATTACAGCGTTTATTCATTTTTTTCTAATAAAATACAGTTGGTAGCTTATGCGGATATAATATATTATTTCTACAATGTAGTTTGCAAAAGTGTTTAAATCACTGGCAAAGTCGTGAGATCAAACATATGATAACCATCCAAAAGCGAGAATAGGTAAGGTTAGATTTTTTTTTTTCTAACCTTAACCTTTACTAATGATATACCTACGTATATAATACGACTATACGTATTACTGTGCTATACGATTATACTGTACACACATTTATTGTAAGACTAAATAAGGTAGATATATAACGCAATCCTACAACACAAAGTTACGGTTTAATGTTTAGTAGCGAAAATCTATATAGGTATTACTCTGATCGATACTCATAGCCTATTTTATGTTATATGCGTATAGACAACACAACACAGTTCAATATAATAATAAAATCTCGAAACCCGGAATTTGCCGGTGATGTCGTAGGTTGTTTTAAAAAGATTAAAAAGCGGTCTTTTGAACCAAACAACATGGGCTTGTCGACGTCAATTACAGCGGTATACATCTACCTACCACGAGTGCGACACGACTGCTGCATATTGAATCGGGAACGAAATAAAACGATTGAGAACTGTTCGCCGTCATCGTCATCGGACGGCGGGTGGAGATCCCGCGCAAAGTAATCAAAAACGTCTCGACCACGCAGGAGTGTAATATTATTATAATATTGTATTATCCGAATTGGCACGCACAAACGCACTTGACATCTGAAAAACGAACCTTTCAACTGCGCAAAGACCGACACGTTTTCGTTTGAATATCCTACAATACAATACAATACAATATATATATAATTATAATATATAAAGGCAAAAGGCATAGTCACAATAAAGAAAATTCCGGTCGTACCAGCAGCAAATCTATATGACTATATATGACGTACGACATCTGCCAAATAAAAACGAAAACTTATAAAATGCATCACAGTATAAGCATGATTTCTTATACGGTTGGTCCATCTACCAATGTTATATAATGGCTTCATTTTGTGGTGACAGTGTATTAATCTAGAACACAACTATATTTCGATCTATTACTTGTACAAATAGTAACCTGTATTTGCCACTTTATTTTCTAATAAGATTAAGGTTTCAAATAGAGTATTCTTAAATTGTGATGTGAGATATTAAAATTATTATAATAGTTGTGATCGCCATCTTATTGGCGTGCTTGTACTACTGCATTTAAAAATTAAAAGTACTATGCAATTCTATATTATCATAACTCAAATATATAATAAGATAATATCTATTAAAATGTCACGATGTATACTAAATTGTGCCATCAATTTAGTAAAAATGGGCGATTTTACGTCCTAAAAAAATAAACAAGATAAAGATGTTATTATTATTATTTGTCAATTATTTCGACAAAAGTACTAAGGTTTGATGAGTTGTACGTTATTTTTATTGAAAAAATATCTATTATCATGATTTTGATGTTATGAATAACATATTTTTCAATATTATATGTGCATACAAAAATTGATAGTTATAATATTATATAATTAAATTAACAATAAAACAATACAAGAGAAAATTTAACAAAACGGCAATTTTTTTTCTGAATAATAATAAAAAAAACTTAATACATGAATATTAGAATCGTAATAGAAATTAAAAAAAAACAAATGCTATAGTTACTTTAAAAAACGAATTTAACAAAAATATGAAACTGTTAAAAACTGATATACTTTAGAATTAAATGCAAATTATTTAGTATCTTGATCCACGATTCAAGACAATAATGGTTGAATCCTTTCCACGGAGCACTTAATGGAAATCGAACTTGTATTGAATTAAATCTGGAGGTAGAATTATTATTGATGGATAGGCAACCATAATATTATCTGAAATCGAAACAATAAGTAAAATGATATGTATAAATAAAACCATAAATTTAATATTTTTCTATATGAGTCTTATTATAACGTATGTACTCGTCGTTTTGGCCGCGTAACACTAAATTTTGCGTTCGCCGTATAACAACTATGTATGCAATGGTGAAACGTGGCAAGCGGACGTCCGTTTCTTTTTTTATGTACGCATAAAATATGTGTATACAGAAATATAAGTGTACCATAAATAACTGAACGGTCGTCGGAGCGTAGTTAACCTTTTCCTGCAGGGAGAATCGGCTGTGTCCGCAGCGGCGGTGGTGGCTACAGTGAATTACGACCTTTGTGCCACTATACTACGTATATATATATTATTCCGTAGTCGTGCTCGTATACAGTCGCTCTTTATCTTTTTCTCTGTTTCTCACCGGAACCGGAACGGACCGACCACAAATTGTGCTGGCCTCTTCCGCCCGCGCCACAGCAACCTTCTACCCATCCATTACGCCGCCGTCGTCGATTTATTTGCCCATTCGGGCCCGTCGACAAAACATTTTAACAAACAACCGCACACCCGTCGGCATGCCGCCGCTCACGCACCGTCCGGACCAGATTTATTTAGCCCATCGTGTACGTCGTCGTTGTCGTACGTCTTCTTCTTCTTCATCTCCACCTCCTCTTTATTTGGATGCTGTCCGCACAACAAATTCTCTAGGTCCCGCCACACAGCCAGAAATCGATTATTTATCTCCCCGACCCCATTTCAGCGTACCTTGTACATTACGTGCACGCTTGTACACGAAAAAACGTCAGTCTGAAACGTTTTTGCTGGTAAAGAGCTGCACATAATAATATAATATATAACTATATATTTTATAAAGCTGCCGCCGACGACCAAAAACCACGTGCGCGAATCCCACACCTCAGCCAATGTCTCAGTTGCTATAATCGCAGCAATTATCCTCGAAATAAGCACACGGAAGCTAAATAATTTCCACCACTGTAGCAATAGCACGCTAGTTTAATTATAAGGTTAGGTTGTTAAATAATCTTGTTCGATTTCATTTACGTAAGCAATAATATTATAACTTAAACAGTTACGCCGATTGCCTAATTTATCTATGACAGATATCAAAGTAAATTTTGTAGAGAGTGGGGAGAGCATCGTGAGGTACTGGTATTCGGCTTGAGTCTAACATTTATCGTATAAAGAATTATTTTACATACTAAGATAAATAAATACGATATACGAATATTTATGCTCTAATATATTAGGTATTATTTAGATTTTTAATAAATTCGCTCTTTACTGCTGATAATGAAAAAGCATTTTTGTAAATTATTACACACAATGTAATATTACAACTTATAATTAAGTATTAAGGCTCGGATTTATATATTCTAAAAACCTCAAAAATATTCACTATAAAATATGCATTTTCGCTTTTATTTAATTATTTTGTAGGAATATACCCTATAAAATAAAAAATATGTAAAAAAAAATCTATTAAAAAAAGTCTTTTATTTTCATTACTTTTTTATATGTTTAGTTTTTACATAAAATTATATTATATATTTATATGATTCATTTTTTATAGTATTTTCGGCATTTTAAATATAAATTGATTAAATTGAATAGAAATTGCGTGCACTCGGATCATGACAAACACGACTAATGTATGATTCAAGAAAACCACTGAATAACAGATTCCTACTTATCCCGATAGGTCTCAGGTAAGATAAGAAAACGACTTCATCAAATTGCATGGTCTATATATATACGTTATTTTAAAATAAGCAAAATATTACATATTATTATACCCGTAAAATATAGAAATATGCAGTACATATCAAAAAATGACGAAATATGCAAAATAAAACTTTATAATTCGGATCTATTGACTGTAATTCAAACTTGTGACTTACCTAGCTATTTTTTGGACTGTTAAAAAAAAATATGCAAATGCACAAAAATCCGGGCCCTATTTATAAATATTCGTTTAAATTGATATATGTTTATTGTATTGTATACATGCATACAAATGTGTGGTGATTGGATAGTTTATACCTACTCTTTATTCAATTTTCAAATATTAATTTTTATACATTATACATTCTAATAAATTAATTTTACAATAAAAAACTAACCTATCCTAACCTTCCATTTATATTTAACTTAAGCGAACTGACAATTTTGTTATTATATAGTACGTAACCAATTAATGTATACTATATATACACTAAAAATGTAGAAATTAAAGAGTTGTATCACTGCAGCAGGTAATTATCGAGGGAATCGCATTTTTACAACTATTTGCTATTAAATCGTAATAAATAACACATGAAATATCTAAACGAAAAATCTTGCGATATCACGTAGCTATATGGTTGAGAGTTCTGGTGAGCAGTAATTTATTTGATTTAGCCGAGATGTTGTAGTAAAGATATTGCAGCGTACTACGCGATCGTCGTCCATCATTTATTTGCTCAAACACTGTAATGAATTTATCCAAGCACTTTCTTATACATAAAACATAATACCAAACTGAGTATCTAACAACACACCCACGGGACATTAATTTTAAGGCTGAGAAATAACTCTTACGAGTAACGAGTATCTTGATCGAAATATAATACAAGCTTCTTGGACGGTTCGAAAATACACACTATGTCCATATAAATAAATATATATACACAATATACGTATTATGTACAAGCTTGTTATATTACAGATCATGTAGAGATATTAGACCCTTCATTGTAGGGTCGGAGTAAAAACGATAATTTTTTATTGGTTGAAGCAACGGATGATGAATGAAACTGAGCAGAGTGTGAGTTTATAAATAAATATATCGCAAACTGAATAACGTAAGTATATGAGTATATGAATATAATGACAAATTAACGATACAGGTTTTAAATATTGCTATATTTATAATTCAAGTCATGTTACTGTTTAACAGACGTAATTTCAGTCAAACTTATTTACTGTGATAAAAATTCGAAATGATTAAATATATTTACGTATGTACATATAATTTTTTTAATTAAACTCAAATTGTTTTTTTTAACATTCATTTTTATTACACAATCTATTAACACAATTTTACAATAAGTTTATGTGTTATAAGATAATTTAGTGATTTTAATATATATATATGTATATGAATAAAGACAGCTTCCAATAAAGACACTTTGGCTAAACGCAAACATTTAAATAATATCTTAATTGCTGAAAACCCTTTAGTTTATACGGTTTTATTTTAATACATTGTCTATGAAGTAATAACAAAAATTACAATCAATCTTTATAAATAATATTTATGGTTGTTCAAGCCATGCTGTGTTTTCTACAAATTTGAAATTTCACATTAATAATGTGGTATAATTTAATATATTTAAATATTTATAAAATAATGACAAAATTAACAAGCAACAACTCAAATGTATTTAAAATAGTCAAGAGCCTATTCAAAACGCCGTGTAATCATAATTTTAGTATTAAATAAAAATATATTTTTTAAAAAATTCATTTCCTACGAGGACGTACAGTTTTAACCGAAAAAATTGACCCAATAATGTTAAAATGCCAGAACGTAAAAATAAATAACTGTCACATAAATACAATTGTTACGCGTTATTTAGTATTGAATTAGATTTGTATTTATTGGTTTTAATCTCTGTAAATTTAAACGAAATAAATTAAATTAACACTGCCACTGACGAAAGTTAAAATAAATTATCACTAAAAATTCGGTGTTATTGGCTTCCATCTCTGGTCTGAAATAAATTGCCATTGTTTCCGTCCATAGACTGTCTTATGTTATATTAAAGTGACTGCACCGACTGCAAGATAGGTAACAAAAATGAAATTCCCAAAAATTTTCTCTGAAGAAAAAACTCACGTCTAGACTGCCCGAGATGGCCAATTATGATTCGTATAACAATTTTATGTATTTTTTTGCGTTCGACCATATAAAATATGTAACCGGATTCTACAGTCTAGCAGCCGCAATGACAACGACAACGGTTTCATTAATCAGTAGCGGTGGCCGACAAGGAGTTATCAATAACCGACGATTGACAGTTGTTAAATACCGCCGCCGCCACTGTCGGTACCCAATTTGGCCACTCGAAAAACCGCATTATTCTCAATCATAAACTCGGTAGTAATAATATAATAATAATATATCGTATACCTACCATTTTTTTTTTTATTTTATTTTTTTTAATTGAATATCATATCTAATATTTTTATTAATTGCTCCGCCGAGTCCATTCGATAAGTTTATTACTTACATAAATATATCTATAAAACGTTTTTCCAAACCAAGACCGATGACGTCTTAATTGCAAGGGAATGCAGTCCATATCTATCTGTCCAGTCGTCGCATTCACATATTATATACGAAAAGGATGTATAACAACAACGGCACAGCGCGTTTAACATTTGTATACATATGTTATAAATGCATTGAAGTGTATCACGTCGGTAATGTAAATAGTTATATATATGTATACAAACCGTGGTTATATTAAAGTTTTTTTTTTTTTTTTTTTTAACTGACAAAGAGTGCCGCCATCGCCGACAACATAATAGGCACTACATTAACCTGGTATATACATAAAACAGAGTAAAAAATTTAACGCAAAGGCGTTTCGTATTGCCGCCACCGAGCAATTCATTCCACGTCCTGCAGTTGAGTGTCTTACAACTTATTGATAGTCGTCGTTCAATCGATGGATCGATCAAAACTGCCCAGCACGTAGATTATTGTGCATTTTATATACCAAACATGGTAGGCGGGTTACCTGGCGGTAGGAGATCAAACGTCTACGATTCGTTCTCGGAACGATATAATTTTTATTTCATAGCCATTTCATCATTATTTATGGTGCAATGTATATTTTCATATATCTATATATATCGTTCGTACAGAATTTTTTTCGTAATTTTCCTCGATAAATAAAAACTAAAAAATGTATGAGCGTATACGACATTACGACAAGACGGCATTCCCAGTACGTCAGAATACGCGGACTCATTTTGAGCCAGTGTGTGTGACGTGTGTATATATATTAAACACGTGTATACTTAGATATTATATATACAATTATTGTATATAATATATGTTGTAAGCTCAGACAAGGAACGGTTTAAAATTATTAAATTTACCACACTAACGAATAAGTCCTATTTCTTTCAACAAAGAAAAACTTTTAATTTTGAACACTGATCAGTTATATATTTTTTTCGAGTATCGTATGATACATTTTAAAAAAACTAAAATGAGTTGACTTTCAATACGCATTATTAATGTTAGATACAATTTATCCAGTTAAAGTATATCTAATTATTTAATAATATCATTATATAAACTTTTAGATTATTTCTTTGTCAGATTCGTTTTTCTAGCTATTTTAGAAAATCTATTTTTCAATTATTGTAACCTAACGTAGTGTACAAAAAATAAAATTATTCAAAAATAGTCTAATAATTTAAATTTACTAAATTGAAAATTATTATCCACTCATGTCTTATTGGTAGGTATGCATTGTAAAAATTAGGTATTATTATAGCTTAAGCGAAAACTAAGATATCAAACGCTTTAAGTTCAAAGTGATGATTATCGTACATTTATTTTTCTTTGCACATGATTCAGTAGCTCATATTATACCTATTATATAATACCTATTGAATAAAATATCTATAAATCTATTCAAATACAAGTAGAGGCAATATTATTATCATTGAATAATAAATAGTTTCCCAGATCAAATGTACCTATTATTATACAATAATATAAAATAATATATTACAATTCCATTATGTGAGTATTATTGTCGTTTATCTTTAAGTCCATTTATTGTTAAATAACAATTGATATTTGTAATCTAATCATCTTAAATTTGTATAATAATAATTAGTATTAATACAATTTTAATATTCGTTATCATTATTAAAAAAAAAAAAAAAAAAACCAGTTATTTTTCAAATATTTACTTTAGTTAGTATACTTTTATTATTAGGTAATTTTTATAATGAAAACAAATTAACAGTCACATAAGTAACTTATCTAGTTGTTTATATACGTAGTTATATAGTTATATAATTTGTAATTGGGTAAAGTTGTATACACACAAATTTTAGAGTAAAAGAAATAAGAACTACAACTATAAAAAGGGAACATGAACATTTGAAAAAATCTTTATTCTCCTTAGGGACGCACCATCGTCCTGTTAAACTTTTGTTCGTCTAAACAGCATTTGAGTATAAATTAAAACTTAAATGGAAATACCTACTATTTTTCTGTTGCTTGTCACCAACTTTTTTTCCTATTCTCATTTTTCCAAGAACATCTTGTTACTTCTCCCCTACAACCGAGTTGTTATAAGCTTTGGATAAATCGTTTTAACTTCTCCGTAGTCCACAGGAATACAATATACGTATGGTTCTTGGGTAAATTGTCACTTTTATAGGAAATATCACATATTATATAACCAACGGTATTTCACCCGTGACTGTCAATTTATAAACAAACGGTTTTTTTAAAAAAAAAAATGTCATTGCAAACGACCAACATACATAAAAATATTGTTTCTCTTTTGTATGGGCCAGTCAATGTATAGTGTATGTACTATATAGATAAACCAATGATTCGGGAAATGATTTAGTGCAAACATCTGCACATATGAGCTGTAATATTCTCTAAAACGGATTCCTGAATGATTTATCGTTTACCCACAAACATTTTTCAAGGGTCAGTTCCGGGAAAAACCATTCGAATTTGATGTTTGGAATACTATGTTATTTTTCCAAATCGTCTTATTTGAAATGCCACTAGCAAATACGTTTGCGTGTGTGCGTTTTTATTAATTATCGTATCAAAGATATTATTGTGTTAGGTATACATCATTGTTGTATAAACGGCTTTAATTATCAACATCGTGTTTGCCTACTTTAATATTTATGAAATAATAACTTTTGATTATTATACCTATATAAATAAATGAATAATTAATTATTGATATGGTTAATGGTTAACGAAATTTCATGAACTATCTTATAGGATTTTAGCTTTTACTATCAATTAAATCAGAGAAAAAAAGTTTTTTTTTATTACGATTTCCTTGAGAAAATAATAATTACATTTATAAAATCAAATTTCATATTTTGATCTGATCAAATTAATTAATTAATATTAGCTTATATATTTTATGTTTATTATAGTATCTATTTGAAAAAGATATAATTAAACTTGTATTATAATTTAAAGTTACATGATATTTTACCTAGGTAAGTACTCAAACCTAATAATTTAACAAAAATAATTTTTAAAATATTAATATTATTATTTTAAAATTAATTAATTTCTGCTGAATTAATATTTTAAACAATTTTAATTAAAGTATTTATAAAATAAAATAAATGTATATCAATGTATTATATTTAATTTAAATTGAAGGTATTTTTGGCGGATTCGGATGAAGCGTAAGGGTAGGTTAAAGAAAAAACAATTGAAAAACCTTGACAATTATAAAATATAAAATAGACAATATAGTATTACATTAATTGCATTATAATAATTTAGTATCATTGAAAATGTATAGGTCAATAACTATATTAGGTATTGATACTTATTAGCTTAATCTTTATTTTATCAAAAAAGTATAAATGTTATATCAATAGGATTCAGTTACATATAATATGGTAGGTATATGAATAGTGGGAGTGGGATAAAATTTGCACAAATAACATGATTTCGAATTAAAAAATTTTTTTCAACAAAGAATTAATTTAAAATAATAAGCCATATACTTATAAAGTACATATGCCTATAGGCTATACTAATATATTATATAATTAGCTATATCTATATATATAAATTAATGTTTGTTTGTCTGTCCTTTATGTATCCCAAAACCGTTTAACCGATTGTGATTAAATTTGTTACAGAGATAGATTAGACGTCTGGGAAGAAGATAGTCTAATTTAAAAAGATAAAGGTCCAGTCCTAGTTAGGTTAGATAGTGGAATATAATTTGATGTAAAATTAATACAGTGATAGATCTACGGTTTATAGATATGAGGTCATATTATACAATTTTTTATTTATATTTTTATTATTAAAAAAATATTAATTATAGAAACTTGAAACATTCTATTAATACTCACATTATACATTTTTAGACACCACAATTTTTTCAAAATATATAGATTAATTTCAAACTATTTGAAATGGTTTACACCCAATAAGAAATTTGGTGATCTATTGCTCTACAGAAAAATAAGTTTATTCTAGTGTAGTGCCTATCACGACTGCTCGATGTCCTTAATGTGGTTTGTTCAACTTAAATTCAAGTCGCATTTTTATAATAGTTAATTATATTATTATTAGTATTTAATTAGTATAGTATATATAATATATTATATTATTCACTATAAATACTTATAAATAAATTTTTATATAATTAGCTAAGAATTAAAAATTTAATTCAAGATTTACCATAAGTTTTACTTACAATTATTATAAAAGAAGTTGAGCATTGGCCAATGAAAACAATTAAATCTAAAGCTTAAACAAAAATCAAAAATGCACCCTTAAAATAAAATTTACTATCAAATAATTTTAGATTTTTTTTTATAGTATAGTAGTTAAAAATTACTAGTCGTTGAAACTTGAAACATACACCAGTTGTTTTAATCGACATATATAATCCGATACTTAACATATATAAATTTGAGGTTTATAGGTTATCATGTAATGCATGCACGACTATCCTACTACCTATAGCACTGAATATAAACACTATAATATAAATTATAAGATAACTCTGATAACTAGTAAATGATATATTAAGTTAATTTTTTTTTTTATTGTTATTTGAAATGAACCCTAAAACAATATCAATTATAAATTATAATTCATAATATTGTACAATATATTAAAAATAATATTATATCTTTTGAGTTTTTATTGATTTATATCCAATATTCATAAGTGTGCTAACATTATTAAGTTTTAATTCAACTGAAGTTGACAGGAATAAAAGTAATGAAAAATAGACTCTAAAGGTCTGGTTCATAGATGCACACCTAAGTTTTACAAAGTGATCTAATTGAATAGGATAAACACGTTTTAAGTAACTTATAGCTTGAATAATATGTATTTATAGTTGTCGAAGCCGAATTATTTATGATCAAAAAAAGACATTTTTGAATATTGTTATAAATATTTGTAAGTATTATTATGTATTTGTTATCTCTGGTATTTATTTTACTTTTGGAACGTATAGCATAGACGTGTTTACGGGAGTGGACGGGTGCTTACTGGCCCCCCGTCATACACCAACATGGACGACCATAGATGACATTTTAAGGGGGTCAAAATAAAAAAATTCTCAAATGTAAGATAATAATATTAGGGTAATATTTATTGAGCTGCAAGTTCATAATATTTTTTGTCCAGGGGGACAAGTTCCCTATCTTGTCCTCCCCAATGGGCGCTTATGGTCTCCAACAAAACCATGCTAAGATAAAAAAAAAATCGTGGGGTGTGTACCCTGCAGTACCTATAGATTTTGATTAATTGTAATTTTTTTAGTTACGCATTTATAATAAAAAATATTCCTAACGTTGTGAATTTTGTAACATAAAAAATGAATGTTTCTTCGTGTCTAAAAAAAAAATAGGTCTCATAATTTAAAAATTTGTTGTGCCCCTTCGGCCACCAAAGTCTGAACACGCTTATGACGTATAGTGACTGCTTATTATAAGTATTAATCTGTTATGCTTAAACTTGTTTTTATACTAAGTTGATTTATTATTGTTTTTTTTTATTATTATTCATACAGTACATTTACGCCTGTATATACAAAATAATACAATAAGTATAAATAAGTTAATAATTTGTACAGGACTTGAAACGCAAGAAAAAGGAACATCCATCGACACTACTTCCAATTTATAAACTTAGGAAAAGTAAGTTATTATTATAGGTTACCTAATAGATCACATGGCCGTTTAAGATGACAGAGTGGGTTGTCAGGGAATTTGCAAGAAGAAAGTTTTTATATCAGATACTGGGTTAACATTTATTATGGTGGTAGGACACAAGTGTGAATGTATTTAGTATGTTGAAGTTATGAGTATGATTATTGTAGCGTACCAAGGAGCATTAGAGAGAACACGAAAAGTTAAAACTTTAAAGAAAAAAAACTCGAATTGCCTGGAGTGATTAATTTCTAAACAAAATACCATATTAGTACATTTCGATTAGATTCTAACCGTTAAAGGCACCGAACTTTCAACTTTTCGTTTTAATAAAACAGAAATGTGTTATATACACATTAATGTACTATAAGGATACTATATAGGTATTTTTTTTATTGCTGATGATAAAAAAATTAAATATTTTTACTCATTCTTTTCAATATAACGTGTAGAATATTAAAACTTTTATGTTTATACTAAAAATATACTAGTGTGTGTATGTACAAATGTACAATGATATAATATTGTGTACACTGAAATATATTATATGAAATGTTGAACATTTTAATTTTTGTTTGTTTAACTGTCAAAGGGCATATAATTAACGATGCAATTATTTACCCGGGTTGTTCAAAAGAACGCTTATATAGAGAGTGCACTTTGCCATATGCGAACAATATGTTTCATTTCGAAAATCATTGTTCGGTTTCGCAGTGCGAGTGGACGTATAAAATTAATTGATTCGTATTATGTTGCCAAAATATGAAGCATGTATCTATATTTTTTTATTGGACCACTACTGTGAAAAACCATTTTACTATAGTACTATTATGTGTAATAAACTAACTAATTCGTAGATAAAAAATTGAAAATTAATATTAAGTCATACCTACGAATTAAATTAACAGTTTTTGATTAGGTATTTATATCTTTTTTTAAGTGGTAATATTCGTTAAAACATTGGCATCAGATTATTTGGTAAGAAAAAAAATAAAAGTTTTTCTTGTGCGTTGAAGCATAAAATGTGAGAACATAGTGTAAAATGAAAAACATTATAGATCGATGATAGAATTTCAGGATAGTCTATCATCTATATAGTTTTTCATGCATTTGTTTAAATATCTAAATTATTAGTAAGATCACAATGCAAGTTTTAAATGTATATGAGTATATGAGTAGTAAATTTTTATATAAAAAATTTGCTGTTCTGTTCACCTTTAAAAATTTCAATAAAGGCCTTGACGGTCAAGATATTGTGGACAAAAGAGAAAATAGACGGTATAATATACCTGTTGATTACCCATAGGTACAAATCTTTTGGTCAATCTTTTGTCAATTATTTAGGACCTGTGTTTTTTAACTCTATGCCATGTCAGTATAAAAAAAATATTCAGCTGTCTGAAAATAATGCTAAAAAGTTAGTGTATAATTGGTTGTTCTCTCAAATAATTTAAAATATTTTTTGATCTACTGTTGTATTTAATTTGATTACTATTTGTATAAACTTGTTTCCTTTTGTTTACTTTAAATTTGTTATATACTTATATATGTTTATAATTATTATTTAAGACTGTATTACTCTCTATCTCTAACACAAGCTTTTAGCTTAAAAGTTAAAAGAGATAGATAATCATGAATAATTTTTATAATTAAATTTTTGTAAATTATGATGATTTCAATAAAAAAAATAAAAAAAAAATATGACCGTAAACAACATGTGGTTCTAGGAAAATCCGGTCTCATCAACTCCAATCAACCAGAAAATTAATATCAAAAACCATTTTTTGCCAAAATTTAACACTACTATGATTAGCAATAACACTGCTTTTAATTATACGATAAGACTATTTTTTGGTTTCACGGGTTTCACTGGTATCGAAAAATATACACATTTGACTGGCAATCACATCGCCAACGGTGATATTTCAATCATTTAAATCGGTTCCTATAGTGCGAAAATCTGATGTTTTAGTTGATCAGGCGGGTGATGTGGCACAATTGACACCCGTTATAAATTTATAATTTATAGAAGTATAGGTCGGTATAATATGAAAACTTCAAATTCATATTTAGTAAATAATTTCTGTAGTATGCACTCTTTACTACAGGTACAAATTTATAACGGTTGCCGTTATCGATGTACGATATCATCGTTCCTAAGTTTTCTGTTTCAAATGTTGCTTTTTCAAATAATACGTAGCATTCCGCGTTTTTGATTTTAACTAATACTGGCTTTTACAAAAATTAACTCGGTACCGATTTCATAATTTAATATTATACGCTACCGTAACTATAACTATATAATATGACAAACGCACGTGCATGTACTGCGCTGCACATGGACGCTATAGCCGTCGCCCTCTAAATTGGCACAGTAAAAACAAATAGCCCGAGACGCTTAGGGTCCATTTTATATATATATACATTATATGGTACTATATAATATGGTTGTTATCGCATATACTGCACGTACATGTTAGTATAGGCCTAGGCGCCTGGCCCAGGTCCAGACTTATAACTGCGCGTTTACATAGGTATATAATACGTGTGTGTTTGTGTGTGCGTGTGTGTATGTATTGTATTCAAGTCATCCCTCCATATAAGTTTTTATCGTTTTGAGTACACACACACGGCCGTGCGCACGCTCGTGTATTTGTGCGTTACAGTGTTAACGTATGAAACTTTCTCTTCTAGGCGCATTATCTCCGGAACAGTTCCACACTCACAAGCGCGGTAGTTCACGCATATATAACATGGCCATAATAAACGGAAATTTATAATCTCATTTTGATGCTTATAAAACCCATCCCACAACCGCCACCCCCGCCAAACCCCGTGTCCACCCCCGTCGTCACGCGAACGCCGAGCGTTATTATCCGAACCGTTTCTCCCTCGTGTGCCACCGTTGTCGTCTCGTGTTGACAAACGTGTCTGTTCGCCATAAACGTTTCGGCTCCCGGTCTACCCCGTCCGATTTTTAACCGTTAAACTTAATGCGAGGTATCTAAATTCCGGATCCGCGTCGTAAATATCCTCGTTAACCGCCGCTGTCGACGTCGTCTCTCCCCCGGATCGCCGTATACCCCATTACGTGTCCACCACACCCCCTTCCCTCTCTCGATCGTATAATATTCTTAAATGTTCGTCGACCCTTTTTTCATTTTTTTTTTTTTTTTTTATGACGTCTCGGCCGTTTCGTAATAATAATAGTAATACATGTACGATTTATCGCGTGTACACGATATTATGTCCGTATATATACAATATACATATCATATAATGGCTGCGTACGCTATTACATATAAATATAGTTTTATTTGTCGGATATAATATATATATATATATATATATATATTATATATCCATATTTGCCACGTATATGGCTGTATTATAACAAGGTTGTTCCGGAAAAATTACCCTCCTATAAATTCTAAAATTGTTTTATATTAAAATATATATATATTATGTACATAGAGTACGTTCGCCGTACACTCTCCGCAACAAAAAGTACATATATTGAGTAGGTATACTGTTGTGACGGCGCCAAGGGTGGATCTTGGCTCGCTCTGAAAATATGTCTCATTGTCTCGCAGGAATCGTAATATTGCAGAAATAACTTGTTATGATCTTATGTAGATTGGACTATAAAAATTCATTATAATTTTATTATAAAATATTGTATATACAGTGTTTTTTTCTAAGCTAATACTTATCAAATATTTATAATTGGTATACAATATTCATGTTATTTATGTAATTGTGATGTTCATAAGCGTTCAGAGTATGGAGAAAAAAACGTCTCGAGGTCTAGAAAAGCTGGTATATATACGTCCTCAATAATTGCACACAGTATTCGAGCTGAAAAGCTTACATAAAGCTACGTTGTCAGTCATTCAATCCCTTAGCTGTCAGCTCTTGGCTTTTTGGTTTAAAAGTTTAGTTTTAGTAACACCATTTACAGTGAACAGATGAAGTACGAGAGCAGTAATCTTAAAAATATATAAGAGTCAAGGACTTGTAGATAAATATCTAATATTATTAACAAAATGGGAATATATACGTAATTTCAAAACGCTTTTTTTTCAATTTAACCGGAATAATTGTATACATTTTTATTTTTCCAGAAAGTTTTATCCTAGATACCTATACATATAAAACGTTGACATTTAAACAACAGCAGCAAAACACAATATAAATATGATATAAATAATATTAATTTAACAATAAACATTTATAAAAAAAAAAAAAAAAAATTTTGATTTGTTTTGCACTATAATTATGTATACAAAGAAAACTTAAATTTTTCAAATTTTAGTATTCAAATGCTAAATTATAATATTTATAAATTGTAATTAATTCCTTAATCTGAAACAGAATAATTTTCAAAAAATTAAGTAAGTATAAAAAAATTCAATTTTCTGATTAAATATTATATACATTATATTTTATTATATTTTAAGTGTCACCGAACAGTCCGCAGGAAATACGTCACATATCAACACACCGCACAACTCTATACTAGTATTTTAATGATTTTTATAATTACTATCTTATATATAAAAATGAATCGCAAAATTTGGTAAGCGCATAACTCAACAACGGCTGGACCGATTTCGCTCATTCTTTTTTTGTTTGGGTCGTAATTGTCAGGAGAAGGTTCTTACGGACGAAAAATTTGAGAAAGTTATCGGGTTAGAGAAATATGACGAGGTGGTGATGAAATTACAGAGGCGCCATCTATCCAGCAAATAGTCAACTAAATTATTTTTGGTAGTCAATGGCAACCATTTAAATAAAATAAATCATTTATTTAAAATGTTTTTAAAAATGCATGCAAATAGACATACAAACAACGCAAATGTTCGCAAATGTTCGTTGAAGTCCAAGGATGGTTTTTACGGCTAGAAAAATTAGAATTATTGCTGGAAAAACCCTAAAAATAGCCCTTTTCTTTTTAAAATAGCCCTTCCTATAATATTTATAATATAATACTGATCGTATCCATGGCAACCAACAATCGTGTTTTGTGCAGAGTGTTTAGTTAGTTAGTGTTTGTTTAGTTCGTGATTAGTGAAAAAATAATTTATATTTGATATGCCTCCTATAAGACGAAGCAATTTAGGTAGAAGAACCAGAAATGCTACAAACCAAGCTAATTACCGATCTAATTCACAAACGCGTGAAGCGCGAGCAAGTTTGAATCGAGCTGCTTTTAGTTACGATGTGTCAATTGACTACAGTAACTACCAATGTGTTGTTATTGGTTCTATGAACTCGGTTTGCTCACACTGTAAGGCATTAAAATACAAAAACGAAGCCAATGGATTGTGTTGCGCAAATGGTAAAGTGAAATTGATACCATTGGATCCACCACCAGAACCATTGTACTCATAGGAACAGATTCTATACACTTTTTGACAAATATCCAACAATATAACAATTGCTTTCAAATGACTTCATTTGGGGCAACAAATGTAGTTCGGGAAAATTTTATGCCAACTTTCAAGGTATGTATTATAGCAGTTACTCATAATTATTTTAGCGAACAAAATTTTCTGTCACCAAAGTTAAGATGTGTCACTAATCTTCAATTTCTTAATCATTACGAAATATATCACTTAGTCATCATATTATATTATGGTGTTTCAGTTTCAGTGACACTTTTATTATATTTTATATTTGATAGATATTAGTTAAAACTAAATATATACTTTTTAAGATCAAATATTATTTAAGTTTGATCACCGACAATCCATTAATTTATACCACACCATAATATATTTTTTTTATTTACAGATACAAGGGCAAATATATCATAGAGCAGGTTCACTGTTACCAGTGTCAGATAGCGACAACAAATTCCTGCAAATTTATTTTATGGGCAATTCACCACAAGAAATTGATCTGCGTTGTGCACATAACAATTTAGTAAAGAGGTCTATTGTAGAACAATTACAAACTTTATTTCATCAGCACAATAAATTGATTATATTGTTTAAAACTGCCCTGGATCTGATGCCATCCGATAATCACAAAATTGTAATCAGAGCTGATAAAACACCTGCAGGTCAACATACAAGACGTTTTAATGCACCAACTATTGATGAAGTTGCTATCGTTGTAGTTGGAGAAAACTTGGAATCCCGTGATATTGTTTTACGTCGTCGGAATGATCAATTACAACGTATAAAGGAAACACACCGCTCATATGATGCACTGCAATATCCCATTATATTTTGGCAAGGTGAAGATGGCTACGATTTCTCAATAAAAATGATAAATCCCATTGCAGGTAACTAAAATATTAGTTTAGCTATGGCGATAATATCTCAGTCATTATATTATGTATTTTAATTTTGTATTTGAATGTTATTAAAACAAAATCTATTTACAGGTTCTGAAACCAACAAAAAAGTCAGTTCAATGAACTATTATTCATACCGCCTAATGATTCGGGAAAATGAAGATAATCACATATTGAAATGTCGGCGATTATATCACAAATATGTTGTTGACATGTATGTTAAAATTGAAACGGAAAGATTAACATTCATCAGGTTGAATCAAACCAAACTCCGATCTGAAGAGTATATTCACCTTCGAGATGCGATTAATACTGATGGAAATGCACAGAATGTCGGTCGGATGACTATTCTTCCAGCAACATACATCGGAAGCCCTCGGCATATGCACGAATATGCTCAAGATGCCATGTCGTATGTTCGTCATTATGGTACAGCAGATTTGTTCATCACATTTACATGCAATCCGCAATGGATAGAAATCAATCAGGAGTTATTCTCTGGGCAATCACCCATTGATCGTCATGATATTACAGCCAGAGTCTTTAGACAAAAGTTGAAATCTTTAATGGATTTCATCGTAAAACATAATGTGTTTGGTGAGACACGCTGCTGGATGTATTCTGTGGAGTGGCAGAAACGAGGATTGCCACATGCACACATTTTGATTTGGTTGGTTGAAAATATAAGGCCAAATGAAGTTGATGCAGTGATATCAGCTGAAATCCCTAATGTACAAGTAGATCCTGGATTGCATGAGGTAGTTATCAAAAACATGATACATGGTCCCTGTGGAACTCTTAATCAAAATTCACCGTGTATGATGGATGGTAAATGTTCAAAACGATATCCACGGACATTAATATCGGAAACAATTACTGGTAATGACGGTTATCCATTGTATCGTCGCAGATCGACAGCAGACAATGGAAAATCAACAATTGTCAAATTAAATCAACAAGATATTGAAATAGATAATCGTTGGATTGTTCCATATTCACCCATTTTATCAAAGACATTCAAAGCACACATCAACGTTGAATCTTGCCATTCAGTGAAATCTATTAAATACATTTGCAAATATGTAGCCAAAGGGAGTGATATGGCTGTGATTGGAATTGGTGCAGAGAATTCCAATGATGAAGTTACCCAATACCAAATGGGCCGCTATGTCAGTAGTAATGAAGCAGTTTGGCGAATATTTTCTTTTCCTATTCATGAGAGACACCCTTCTGTTGTTCACTTAGCTGTGCATTTAGAAAATGGACAAAGAGTGTATTTTACAGCACAGAACGCAGTACAAAGAGCTGCTCAGCCACCATCTACTACATTAACCAGTTTTTTTGAGACATGCCAAAACGATGATTTCGCACAAACATTGCTATATTCTGAAATGCCAAAATATTATACCTGGAATCAATCCTCAAGGAGATTTATACGACGGAAACAAGGAAAACCAGTTCCAGGATATACAGATGTATATTCCACCGATGCGATTGGCCGGATTTATTCAGTACATCCAAGCAATGATGAATGTTTTTACTTACGACTGCTATTAGTCAATGTACGTGGCCCAACATCATTCCAACAGTTACGAACTGTTGATGGTGAATTGTGTGTATCCTACAGAGAAGCCTGTCAACGTTTGCAATTGCTTGAAAATGACGCTCATTGGGATCAAACTCTCAATGATGCTGTAATATCATCACACGCTCATCAAATACGAACATTGTTTTCTATAATCATATCTACATGCTTCCCATCAAGCCAATTGATTTGTGGATCAAGTACAAAGATTATATGTGTGATGATATTTTGTATCAAATACAGAATAGAATGGGAAATCCAAATATACAAATCAGTGAAGAAATTTACAATGAAGCATTGATTTCAATTGAGGACATGTGCTTGATAATGTCAAACAAACTATTAATTCAATTAGGCCTGACCGCGCCCAATCGTCCAATGCATGACGCTTTTAACCAAGAGTTGCATCGAGAAAGACTGTATGATCTCAACGATTTGAAAGAATTAATTCAAACAAATCTTCCACTGTTAAATGAACAACAGAAGTATGTATTTGAAACTCTTATGAAAGTAACAAATGATGAAACTGGAGGGATTTACTTCTTAGATGCACCTGGTGGTACAGGAAAAACTTTTTTGATTTCATTAATATTAGCAACAATTCGCTCACAAAATAAAATTGCACTTGCACTCGCTTCGTCGGGAATCGCAGCAACTTTGCTTGAAGGTGGTCGAACAGCCCATTCAGCACTAAAATTGCCATTAAATATGCATAGCAATGAAACTCCAACCTGCAACGTTTCGAAGAACTCTGCAATGGCAAAGGTTTTGCAGCAATGTAAATTGATTGTTTGGGATGAATGCACGATGGCACATAAAAAATCTTTGGAGGCTTTGGACAGAACCTTAAAAGATCTACGGAGCAATAATAACCGATTTGGTGGTGCAATGATTTTATTAGCAGGAGATTTTCGTCAAACATTGCCGGTGATTCCACGATCAACGCCAGCTGATGAACTCAATGCATGTCTAAAGTCCTCCAGTTTGTGGAAACATGTCAAAGTACTTCATTTAAGCAAGAATATGCGTGTCGAGTTGCAAAATGACCAATCTGGAAACATATTCTCTAAACAACTCATTGACATTGGTAATGGCAAATTTCCTATAGACATGTTGACTGGCTGCATTAACTTTCCTCTAAGTTTTTGTCAGTTAACTCGATCAAAAGATGAACTTATTCAGAAGGTGTTTCCAGATGTTTCTCAAAATTACAGAAACCATGATTGGTTGAGCGAACGAGCTATACTGGCTGCAAAAAACATAGATGTAAATGAATTAAATTTCAAAATTCAAGAACAAATTACAGGCGAATTGATGATATATAAATCAGTTGATTCGGCTACTAATCAAGATGATGTAGTCAACTATCCACCGGAATTTTTAAACTCGCTGGATTTGCCAGGATTGCCACCTCACAATCTTCAATTAAAGGTTGGATCGGTGGTTATAATGTTGCGAAATATCAACCAACCGCGTCTTTGCAACGGTACACGGTTAGCGATAAAAAAATTACTAAACAATGTGATAGAAGCAACTATACTCAAAGGAAAGTATAAAGGAGAAGATGTTCTCATACCGCGCATCCCAATGATTCCGACTGATGTGCCATTTGAGTTTAAACGACTACAGTTTCCAGTGCGTCTTGCTTTTGCTATGACTATAAACAAGTCCCAGGGGCAATCATTAAGTGTTTGTGGTATTAATCTAGAAAACCCATGTTTCTCACATGGTCAATTGTATGTTGCCTGTTCCCGTGTTGGAAAACCATCAGATTTGTTTATCTATGCGCCAGGTAATCAAACAAGAAACATCGTATACCACAAAGTACTACAATGATAATAATAATAATTATGATTCACATGATTAACAATAAAGCGATTACTTACTTTTAAATCATGACAGAACCGTCACCCTGGTGATAGGGCGTTGTGAATAAAAAATAATTAAATAAAACTATAACAGTTAAAACTATAACTACTTACTTTTAAATCATTATATATGTTTTATTTAATTATTTTTTATTCACAACGCCCTATCACCAGGGTGACGGTTCTGTTCAGGAGAATTTTTTAAAATACGTAGGCACAAAAACTGCCACATTACAAATCTTTCGTCGTGAATTCGACGTAATATTAGCACTATCAATAAGATTAAATTAAAAATTAACACACGGCATACGAAAATGCAAAAAAAGAAAGTAACACACGGGCAACGCCGTGTCGGGTCAGCTAGTTTAGTATAAAACTATTGATATTAGTTCATTATTTATTTATAATTATTTTAAACTTCATTATAAGTTACTTTTAAAAACATCAAAATCTGTAAGTGATTTCAGCAATCAATCTTTGGCTAAGAAAATAATAGCAATATAACATTTTAAATTGTACGTATCTTAAATAAAAAAAAAATAAATTACTATATTTAATGCATGTTATGTATATTTTAAATGATATTAATACACATTATAATAATAGTATTGTTGTAAAAACACGAATTCGTTGGTTAAGTATAAACATTTTATTTACTATGTATTATATAGGTACTAAGCACTATATACATTTAGGTATATATGATCTGTACCTATGCATTACCTATGTGCTATAGTCAAATATAATATAATATATTATTACTATTAGAAATCTTCAAACGATTCAACGTGCCAACGTGCTAAAATATATGATTATTTATAATGATTACTCGCCACCGAATTTTGTGTTTATCGTATCCTACAATATTAGGTAATAATAATAATGTAATCGCGGGTTATCGGTGTAACGTAGTAGTATTATAAATTATAATATGTGTCTCAAAAATATTATCGATTATCAATACCGTACAAACATAAAAATAATATATTATTATAACGTCCTACACGTATATATCCGAGTAGCGTGTTGTTGTTGTTTTTTTTTTTTTATGTACAATATAGATACTTTTGACATAAACGTCAACATGTAAAACTAACTGAGAACTTGAGGTGGGCGCACGCAATCAAGTTTTTTTGAATTATTAGACAACATGACAACCAATTTACTTTTATGGGACGTAAGTATTGTGTTTGTTTGAAAGCCTTGGTAGCTAAACATAAAACTCAGAAAGCAATAAATTCTACTGGCTCGTACTAACGTAATGCTATTTGACTTTATTTATGGCGATATTATTGTATACGAATAAATTAACATCTCTTTGAATGAACAATGGTGTCAACTCGAGTCTTGTCCACTAACAACGAAAAATAAACAGACATACATACATATATTATCAATAGTGAATGAATATAATATTTGGACAAGTTAAAAGAAATAATAATGGAAGTTCACAAATAGAAAGCATATACAAGGCGGACAACTTACTGATAGAACCAAAACACCACGTCAATCAATCAATCCATGTGCTCCACACACTTCAAGATAGACATTTTAGTTCCGTTTATTTAATGAATATTAGATTTCATTTAATAGATTTAAAATTATCTACTGATTATATTAAAGCGTTCCAAATAACGACTGATAATAACAAAATTATGAGAAAAAAACATTTTGGCATTTGTATAAGTATTGGGTAAATAGTGAAGTTTTAATAAAGACTTACTGACTTTTTTTTCATTGAGTTACGAGTGTAATTATCTGTATATTTTTTTTTATCTTACTACAGCTATGACGGAAAAACAATCAGTAACTTTTTTCTTATAATAAGTATACATCATAAAAATTAGAATAATACTGAGAAGAAAAAATATTGAAGTCGATTGGAATGTCTTTTGTTGATAATTGCCATTATATTTTATAAAGATGACTACGATAAAAACGTGTTTTTTTATTTTATTTATACATTTATAAGAGTTTAACATTTTATGTGCTTAAAAGCCGTCTACGTAGAATATAGTATTATTATTTTTTTTTTGCACATCGGTACACTTGAAATATTTTACAGCAATATTTTATTGTGTTTCAATGGATGAAAATAATAATAATAAACAATCATAATTCTTGGCCATGTCAATGGAAAAAATATAAAAAAATACTTAATTAATACTATTTTAATACAAAAATGTAATCTAAACATTCTAAACAAAAGATACTAAGGCGTAATAAAAACTTTAACCTTTTTTTTTCAAGTCCCATTAAATATTCATCGGAATACTTTAAATAACAATAATTTTATTCACGAACGTATATACATTAAATTGTTGATTCAATCACAAATTTACATTATCTATTATGTTTAAATTCAATAAAATATACTCATAAACTCTATAATTAATATTTATCAATTATGTTACTCTTATTCCACCTTATTCACACTAAAGGAGGAAATCTGTAAATTTTAAATATTATAATAAACAAATATTTGTACGTTTTTTTATTTTTATAATATTAGATCATATTTGAGCTCGTTTTCAACTTGAAAATTCAGACTTGCGTTGATAATGGCATAACATAAAATAATAATAATGTCAGTGATGATCATCGCAATAATAAAACGTGATTATTATTGTTTTTTTCCTGATGTGCTTATAAATTAATTTTATTGATAAATTATTTATTTCATGTGTAAATAAGCAATATGTACAATATAATCTTTATACTAATTATGCTAATAAGAAGTATTTATTTGAATGAGAATTCGAGTATTCAAAATTATTCATTATAATTTGAGTAATAAGCTATAAATTAAACTGTTTTTAAACTAATTTGTTTATTTTTTAGTTTGTAAATAATGCATAGATACAAAACAAGTTATAACAATAAAATATAAATCATTATTTTTTTATAGATATAATAATAAGTATTTGGTAATTATTTAAACCACTAATCAATAATATTATAATTATTATAATCGAAATTAAGTAAATTCAAAATTATAAACTTGCTTTATATCTCTATAGTCTATACTAACATAAAACTTTCTGGTTTTTGCATCATTTCGTTAGTGACAGGAAAATTTAAAATACGTAATTTGATGAAACATTGTGCATAAAAGCTTCTTATATAAAATTCTCATTGAATCGTATTATGTGTCTTTCAAAATTATTTAATATTGTTTTCTTTTGAGTTTAGTTTATATCCTGTAAACCACAAAATAAGTACAATGATTATAATACTATTACTTTAATGTTTTAAGTTTTAAGCTCGACAATCGTCAATTCTTCCAGTCTGTAGAGTTCCTTTCCGTGTGTATTACACTCTAAAAAAATGTTCTTGTCCAAACCACTAAATCATATATACATACATGGTTATAGTCTTCATTTACCAAATATTTGAGAATATTTTTTAAAATTAAATTTTTAATAATACATTTCGGCTTAACAATATTTTTTTTTCTGTTATTGTAATATTATCTGTTAAAGCTTAAAAGTTACTTTCCTAGTAAAAAATTAGCCAAAAGTTTTCTAAAAACATTATAACATGATAATAGACCATAATATTTCTATTACCTATGTATCTTATTCTATATTATTTAGTTTACTAATAACTGAAATGTCATCTGAAATACACATCACTAGCAAATAAGTTATAGGTTACACATTGATATAATATGTGGCCAATATTTTGAACTAAAAAATAAAAATGTAAATTTTCCATTATATTATGGTATAAGTATTAAGTACACCAAAATACATCACGTCGTATCATAGTGCGAACAACTGAACTATTTTTTCTCATTTTATATTTACTCTTTATGTTTACTAAACATTGCTTAGTTTTTATAGTTCTATAATGAACCATTACACTCCGCTGGTCGTAATGCCCACAAAAACCGCAGCGCCGTGTCTCTCGTTATTATAATATACTAACGATTATCTATGTCAACATCCAATGCGATTGTAGAATATACAAAATAATATGTTATAAAACACACCGAGCTAAGTATATTATTATAATATTATATAACGTTTTTTTCCCCCCGATATGATAATCGCACGTTTTAGGTATTTCCGTGGTACGCATGCGCTCCAACGTCCATGCGACGTTGTAATTATGCTGTTACTCAAAGCTCGGATATAAAACCACAAGACATTTCCACGCATATTATGGCGTCGTCTCGGGGTTATTATTATAGGTTTTTTTCATTATTATTATTATTATTTCTGAACAACGATACGGTGTTATTATCGTCGCTGTGCGTTGCCGACTTAATAACATATTATACTTTACTCAACGGGTTCTCCTCGGGGGCTGTTGTATCAAATGTGTTTTCTCCTTTTCTTTCCTGTACATTCTACACGAGACTGATATAATAGATGCAAGTTCTCAGGGACAGAGTGCGAGAATGCGGGATAGCTCCTGATGAACGAGTAATAAAAACGTCAACTACGCGCAATAAATCTTTATTATCGTTGTTAATGTGTGTGATAGTCGATGGATAATTTAATAATACAATAACTTGACCTAAATTTTATCAGCCCAACTCTTAGGTTCCTTAGAAGTATTAAAATTGGTCTATCCAATTAATTAGTATAATATATTTTTCTTGATTTAAAGCTATACGAGTAAAATCAATAACTGTCCTCAAGGCTATAGATAAATGTTTCTTCGACTCCCCCAATCATTAATAGTTAATATATTTACTTATATCAAAATATTTTCTCATATCAATATAACACGTAATTAGATAAATTCGCTTGACTCGCGAATTTCGTTTCCACAGACTACTATTTGTCGTCTAAAAAATTTATTAACCCTTATTCCGTTCAATTTCTATAATTCAGTAACCCAAAATGTGTCTGACATCTACTCATACACAGTCTTATATATTAGTTAATACATAATTTTGCTAAGAAAAATTCATCGTGTTCACCCAACTAAAATTTAAATAAAACAAATAATAAATTTATAACTCTATAGATCTTACAGTATAGTATATTATAGTCTATTAAAGTCAACAAACTAATGATGACATGTCTATTAACTGACAATAAGTATCAATAAAACTATACTATTGACATTTTTATTGTAAATTATAATATTCGGATATTTTAGACCTCTACACAAAAATTATAATTATTTTTTTGTGAAATTATAATTTGTTGGTGAATTAGAACTATTTCCATTATTTTCGAGATCAGTTTATGCAAAAATAATAGTCAATTAATTGAATGACGGTGGATTGGGACTGAACCAATTCATTTCGAATTAAATAATGTGTTTGAAAATCGAGTATCTACAAATTAGTTGTCAGTAAAATTATTTGTTCGCATATATTATAGAATAATACTAACTATAATATAATATAAACTATATAATGATAACTAACCTTATGCTCGTCCCTTAATTGTGTGTTGATATGTAAAACGTCTTTTGTAGATTCGATTAAAATATTATAGAAAAAAAAATTATCCACCATCATGCGTATAATATTATTGGATATTTAAGTACCCTACCAATATACATATATGTTTTTAAAATTTGCCTCTTTTGACTGCTGTAAAAACGCAATTAAAATATTAATAATAGATATAACGAGCTGATAGATACATCAGAAAATCGTGTGGTGGCCGCGTGCTAAAGCTTATTAAAATACCAGCGTATATAATATGGTATGTGTATATAAATATAACACGACCATGATACGATGATGAATATAAATTATAATATAATAATAATATTATCGTGACGTGGATAATGAATTTACCGCCGTTGGACGCCCCTCAAATTAATACATAAAGCGTTGAACGTTCGCGAAACGATAATTCGTATCGATAATAATATTATTACATTAATTCAGGGTAAATATAATATATCATGCGTACAACGGTGAATGAGGTCGGTGGGGATCACAATATATTATAATTATATCATAGATAGGTAAATAAGTAACACAAACAATGCATTTATGTGTAGAATATAGATGTATAGTAAAGTATAATAATTATATATGGTTGAAAAATTAAACAGATCAGTACGAAATCAAATTAGATGCGATGCGGAAGAGGGCGAGAGATAGGAAAGGTTGGAGCCATTTAAAACACGATAATTTTAACCGTATTTTAGGCCCTATTACCTATAGCGGGCACCGGATACGGTAAAATAATGATAATTATAATAATCGAGTCCGTATGATTTATTAAAGAGATCGTTTTTGCATCTAATACCTATACCAACACCGTATCACACTGCATTGATAGCCGATAGACTATCAATTTCGATATAATATTAGCAATGCTTTAAACTTTAATAGAGATATGATCGTAAATATTTTAGTAAATAAGCTATGCTAAGTCGTTATGATAATGGAAAATACATTTATTTATAGTATAATGTTTATGTTTTCTTATTAAAAAAATACAGTATTCATAACACGTTCATAGATAATAAACAATATTTATTCAAAATTTAAAACAAATTGTTATTTTCGCATTTACTATTTATATAATATATCATACACTTTGAAAGGATGACTAAAGTTCTAATAAATATAGAATATAATGTTATTATACTATTAGTTAGTACATAGCATAAACTTACCCTACGTAATATTATGTGGGTATATTATTTTAAATATAGTTATTATGCAAAAATATGTAGGTATAAACGACCTTTAATAAATTTAAGTTAATCCCCAAAATTACTGTAATATTAAATAAAAATACCCAACTAACCTAATGTATTATATTGCTCCCCATAGGGCATAGACAGTCTTCTGTTAAAGGCTTACAAATATGGTCAAGTATAATGAGGTCAACATAGGTTTTGATAAAATAAATTCAAACGAAAAAATAATCTATAATAATTAAAATAAGAATTAAGATGAATGATAACGGTAATGAGAGTTAATAATGTAATATTATATTTGTAAAAATGTGGATTATTTTCAAAGCTTTTAACATACACTACAAAACCATTATGAATTTTAACATTTTATATTCTTTACGGAGAGAAGAACCTAAGCTTTAGCCGAAAATTAGACTGCAGACAAAAATTATTGTATGGTAATAAAATGCGCATATTGTTAAATTTAAATTTTAGTTATATTCATATTCCTTAAGTACTCCTAAAACAAGAGACCAAGGGAACGTAATAAAATAAAAACATTCGTGAAAATTCCGTATTTTAGTAAAAGCTTTTAAGGAACCGGCAATCTATTTTCACATAAATTGTATAGAGTGTGTTTATTTCCACTATTATGAGTAAGCTTACTATATATGAAATTCACGGTTATTGCCATTTTCTTACGTACTAAATTCTCTCACATCGCTGTGTATACCACGCAGTAATTTATTTACACATTGACAACTTTATAGCCATTAACTTTGAAATATATTCCGACTGACTTACGAAGTCTACTCCATGACATTTGATTAAATATAACCGCAATCCGCATGACAAACGCGTAAACTTTGTAAGAAGGGAGTGAAAAAACTATTGCACTATGAATAATTTTTATTGTCTTGAAGTTTTACGGCTTGGATAAATATTTCCTGGAAATATCCGGTCTCCGATAATTTTAAAATATTATATAAAGCTTATATATATTATATTGTTATTATTTTTTTTGTTCTTTTTTTTTTTGCTCCCTCGAAACGCCCTCGAGCCAAAGAAATATACTGCAATATTTTTTTTTATTGTTATTTTATACTGTCTTATATAACTTTACAGTACGAACGTCAAATCGCTATTGACGTCGAGCAAAAAGACTTATGACATTTATTTATTTCTGCGTAACACTAAAACAAGCCAACACGTGTAAAAAGCTTTTTACGAGCACCTCGTCTCAATATTTATTTCGATTTACTTTCAACGTCACGTGGTGCCAAAAAAAAAAAAAATAATAATAATAATAATTTAACAACAACATATTATTATTCAAAGTCAAACACGTTGTTTTATTGTTGTCGCGATGGCACTGAACAGCGTAATATTATATATATATAAATTTACTCAAAAATAACAAAATAATATAATACGACGTTGAAAAATCGTCAAAAGTATACCCAACCGCGTGTAAGATGTATCAAAACCCGATGATCCAAATGTATTTTATACGGATAAATAAGGTGTTTGTATACAAATAGGAAGTTTCACAGTGCGGTGAGTATTCGATTTCAACGGAAGTCTATAATACATACACACACATTGGGCTTGAAATCGTACACCGCGCTCGGTGCCTCTGTAGGTTATATATTATTACCTATATACAATATACATATTTATATATAAACGTATATACACGAGTATATACATACATTATACACGGAACACTATCTGTACCTATATTGTGAATCGTATGTACCTACAGTAAATAATAACATATACAATTACTTTAGTCTCCTGTCAATGTCATCAGACCATCCGAGATCGTTTACGTCCGGGGGAATATGACACTGCAGTCGACAGTTGTATAATATTATATAATGCCGTGTTGGAACAGTAATCGGACATGTAGTCCCGAGAATCCGATCAAATATGACATTATTATTATTGTTTCGTTCCGGGCGTTGACGGCAAAACAATAAGACACAATACATTATATTACCATTATGTTAATTGAATTGGAAAAGTTTTAAGAGCTTGCCGAGTTTGACACGAACAAGGCGCAGACGGGGTTGATTACGCATTAAAACTGTCTGAAAATATATAGGTCGACGTTTGTATGGTGTGTGGAAATAGAACATATTATTATAACGCTGATCGTATATTATACAGACTGTAGGTCGTTAAAAGTGTTTATAATATTTTTTTATACTGTTTAGTGAGTGATTTAGTCTGTTTGATAATAACTCTCCATAGCCATCAGCTGATGATGTAATATCTTCAACAGATGGGATTTAAAAAAAAGGAAGTTGAAAAAAACATTTTTATATTAGTAAATAGGTATGCCATTTTATAAATTGGAAAAAAGAAATATCAATTTTGTGGACTTTAATAATACTCTTGACTTTTATAAATTAATAATATTGTAATTTGTAGCGTTACAAATGGTAATGTAGGTACGAATGTAATGATTATATATATATATACATCGATTAATTTTTATAATAGTTATTATCATCTTTATAACTCTATTTACACATTTTATTTGTATTTATTATGCAAATATTATTGGTATAAAATCTTATATAAAATAAGTACAAATTTAGGTTACCGAATCGAGAATAAAATAAATCTATATAATATTATATTACCAACTTGACTGCATATAATATCTTTAATTATTGTATAAGTATACAGCAATTACAATCATATTATAGGACATTAAAGTAGGTGTATGACGTTTGTGTAATTTGATGCAAAATTTAACAATGCAAAATGATCATAAATATTAGTAAAATAACATAGATATTTATAACGTTGGGAAATTAAAATTTTTGAAATAATATAAATGTCTAGGTTAGTGTTATAAATTGTTATCGTCAATTTTCATTGTATTGGTTCTAACTGCTGTGTATGCTAAGAAGGTTTTCCAGGACAGCACGCTATTATTTTTTTTCTTGAACACGCGAATTCACGTTGGGTTTGAACGACCATACACTACTGGAGTGAACGTTAGAAATATTTATTATTAATTTTGTCGTATTGATAACGCACAAGGCGGAGTACCTACCGTATATAACGCGCATTTTATGGTGCGAGTCGACCACATTTCCGGGCCGCTTCCGGAACGATTTTGTCACGTCCGGTTGGTGGCGTGACGTGCAGACGAACGGCGTGTCGACGAAATGGCCACGATTGGCCTGACAGCGCTTAAATATTATATCGTCTTACTCGACAGCGACGTCGGCGATTTTCTGTGAGCTTCACTAACAATACCCTTGACGCTTATACCACCAATATTTATACCTGTTGCCACCAACGACGATACCACTAACCACTAGGTTAAGTTAGGTATATAACATATTAAGAACAAAATATCAATAATTATTCTCAACACCGTACCGTTTCAAATACGAGTAACAAATAATATGCATTATATAAGTCCGAGATAAACAAATAAACGAATAATAATATTGTAGAGATAATAACTTTAGATCAAAACATAAACCACAATATTGTTAGTTATCATTAGTTTTATCACAAAATGCTACAAACCAAAACAGAATACAGATCGGAGTAAGTAGATACCTATATACTGTAGCTTTTTTAAATTCTGAACAAAGTGATAATGTATTTTATATTGAAGCATTTGAAACAACAATTGAACGTTACGTAGCATTGTAGCAAGGTTGTGTATTTACATCCCACGTTAATGCTCTTTTTATTTAACAAATATTTTTGCAGAAATAATGTACAGACTCTCTTTTCATAGATAACATGTTGATGGTTTTACTGCATTAAACATTGTTAATGACAAGTTCATTTTTTTTATTCAAATTTGTTACAAACGTGGATGGAGGCTAAAGGGCTTTAGCTCCTTCTATGGTAATTTTATCATATATACTACTACTATTTCTGTACATAGATATGATCGTGCACAGTATTGAGCGAAAATATAGTAAAAATTAAAACGTTAGTAAATCAACAATAGTTCTTTGTTTATTTAAAAATGTATGAGTTAAACGTTCATACTTGAAATCGAATAGATAGTTTATACAGTATAGAGTAGTTTTTAATTATAAGACTTCTGAATAAATAATATTTTTAGCTTACTATTCAATCATCAGCATAAATCAAAATCGTTTGATGGTTAGAATCTCCATTTTATCGGTAATATTACAATATTACCTACATGATATAATGGTAACACAAAATATCGGCACATAATTCGTGTCGTATACTCATCGTGTTTGTGGCCTGTCTGTTCCGGGACAATTATATACTATATTATTATATTACGATAATAATAATATACATTATACATGTACCTTTTATAAAGTAAAATATCATATTTACAAATTTATTTTAATCGCGTAGTACGCGTATATTATATATTATCATTCAGAAAACTAATAGTATATATTATTCTTATTATAAAAACGTTATTCACCGGCGAGAAACGATACCGGGGATACTATTACAAATGTCATCGTATTATTACTGTCTATTTTTTTTTCTTACTGTAATATTTCAAAAATCGTCTTCGCATCCCGCCAAAACAACAACAGTAATATTATAATAGCAGTAATACGATATACCGCGTACTTGCGCAATATTATTATTATTATTATTGCGATAATGGCAGCGTTTGAACTATATAGTAGTGGCGGCGGCGACGACGATGAGGGAGCGGAACGGCAGACGCGCGTTCGCGATATTCACGGAAACCGTAAACGTTTTAACACGTCGTGTTTAAACCCGTGAACGATGCAGATAGCTTTATGGGTCGTGCCGAGCCGTTAATGAGCTGGTTGTCGACATAAATCGTCCTCCGCCTCTAGATAAATTACAACACCCGGCGAGTTTGGTTTTTGGGCGTGCGTGTGTGTATTTAAAACATCCGGCACGTTTCTAAATCAACGCGCCCGACGACGACGACGACGACGACGGACGACTCTGTGTGTTTTCGCCGCGGCGTATTATAACACATAATAATATTATAAATTATACGTAAAATAACGATGATGATAATAATAATAATCGCTCTGCATCGCGTCGGCCACTGGGTAAATTATTATTTTCAAACACACACGCTCAGATCATATAATATAATGATATACGGGTCGGTACTGAGGTGTATCCCGCGTCGTATATTATAATAATCTAATATGAGAATTAATGTGTTCGAAAGAAGGTATACTAACGAAAAAAATAAAAAACGACGAACAAATAATTTACAGCGTTTTTTCATATTATTGTACGTAGTTGCACGGGGTCATTGATATTTCCAGTGACAAAATCGGCGGGGTTCGCACAAGACAGTAATTTCCATCGCCCATATTATTATCCCGCGTTATTATACTGGTATTATCATTATTATGATAATGTTGACCACCCGATTAAAATAAACATAAATAATCTACTCGATCCTAAATACCATATAATATATTATATAGATAATAGGTATAATATACTAAAAATCTATATACCTACCATAATACATGGCGTGTTCAATAATATACTTCGTTATAATGTATCACATGGATTTAAGCTCATATTCTAGAACCCAAATTATTACCTATATCAACCATGAAATAAACTATAAACTATAAACTCAAAAAATTAGTCTTAGTAAGTGCAAACTTTATGACACTTTTTTTCTATATTTTTGTTTCTGTGAAAGTCCTTTTTATTTCTGTATTTGCATGTAGTTCACTCCACTTAATCGCCTAAATGATAAATTTATTTGATTTCTGTGTTCATCGTTTTTTTCTTAACTTAATGTTTTAGTCAAAACTATAATGTTTCTTCCACGATATGCCAATTGTTATAAGATTTAAATTGGTTTCATTTATACTGATTTTTAAAATAGATTATTTCGATTTTCACACAACAATAATATAGCAGAAGCAGCAACCGGCAACCAGCTGTTATGTTTATCATACTATGGAATACATAAAATATTTTTATATTATCTGCTACCAAATAAAGAATACTTTAACAAGCATAATAACAAAAATAAATTTATTTATTTTTAAGTAAAATTTCGCAACGATAAAAAAAAAGTACCTACCCGCTTCTCAATTTATGAACGACTTTATATACTATAGGTTTTGGATGCTGCAGTAATACTGCCGTCCATACATTTCCAAGAGATTGCCACCGCAGAGACTGATATCTCTAAATAATAAGTTACCGACAGCCATCACTAAATACGTCCTACACGCATTGCCAAACAAAATTGTACATTACACATTAATTGACATTATAATGTCTGTATACTCGTATATTATACGTACGTTTCAACAAATACTATACGTGCACCGCAGGTCGTATGACGTATGCGCATTCTTTGGTCAATTATAATATAGTACATGAGCGTATACCAATAAGATTATAATAATTTATAACTTTGTGTGTGGTCCAGATTTACCACGAGATTATTACTAACACACCCTGCAGCTATAATGAGTAGTAGGTTGTTATCATATCGTTATTCGTTAGCAGTCGTAACCGTGCGCGCAATCTTTGATCATTGCAATAACGAAAAAAACAATTATTAAATATTAGGCATTATCATAAAGAACCGTCACGAGATTGACATGCGACAATTACGTGTACGTAGACATAACGTCAAGTAAACGATAAAATGGCACAAGTGCATGTATAGTGCATCTGAAACTCGAGACAGAAATTAGAAATTATTGATATTTTATTATGGTCAGTACGATATACTACAACTTACTACGATACATATTATATGATAGACATGTGTATTAATGGACTTATATAAATGGACTTCAAGTTAGTATTTTAATATTAATTCTCATACCACAACCGCTTTATGATTAGGATCGGTTCTGCATTGACCTAGCCTGATGTATCTGTAGGTTTTAAATATTTAATTTATAATAATAATTGCAATAATTATTTTTAATAATGAATTTGATTCCAGTCGACATCCTAAGACACGAGTTACTAATTAGTGATATAATCTGTCAGTCGTTGCTTTTTACTCGAGTCACGCCTCCGTGGCTGTCACAAACTACCCATTCTGCTTTAAATATGCTATTAAAATATAATATACTTATATTTATATTATCCTTATTTATCAGCACACCAAAAATGATTATATATTTTTTTTTACTACTCAAAGAAAAATAACAAATGTTCTGTCATGTATATTTTTAATCATAGCCTTCACAGATCACAATGATTTACATTTAAAAACTGATCAAAAAGAAGAAAAACATTTATAAAAGACGTTATAAGCTCATCGCTTTGGCACTCACATTAACCCCAACCATGATGACTGAAACTTGTTACAGTGTAACAATGTTACACTAACAAGTGATCATAATAATAATAAAACAAATAGGAAGTGCCAACACCTTCTTTCATAAATATTCACTGTCATGTTTATATTTACTTATCACATATTCTTATTGTGTCCTATAGGTATAGATTGTAATTATTATCAATATGAATCTTAAAAATGTGTTCTCAGAAACTAATGCTAGCTGTTTGTATTATTCACCAGGTCTTATATTTAAATCATAAATTTATACCACATTATAGTTATAGTATAGTAAATAATTTACACCTATTTTACATTGAAATATTCGCTATTTTAAATAATAAAAATTTTTAATTCTCTTTCGAAAATTGATTATCGACTATAGTTTATGAACTGTAATATTTATTTATTCTATATTAATTTTAATTCTACATGTCTAGTTGTATAAATATCAATATTTTAGCATAGTGTTGTAAAAACACTAAATATACCTGTACAAATTCCAATATATTATAATATTTTGATAGCCTACATTGAAATTCCCTAATGCTATAGTAATATTGAGTTCTATACTCAAGTTGACTTCACCTATATTGCTTTGAATTGGTTACCAATATACGAGTACTGTAATTCGATAATAAATTTAAATTATGTGAATTTTAAACATCTGAATAATATTTGATTATTTGAAAAATTGAAGTTCTTATGTATTATATAAATAGTAGATATAGTTTATGTGAGAAACGATCTAATAATATTATCAAGAGTTTATTAAATAAAACATTCTTTTGAATATAACTATACTCGTATAAGGTGCTTAAAATTATACAAGCTGCATATAATAGTCTATAAAAATAAATCTGCTATTATATAAAATTTTAGTGCGACCTTGATCACCGACGCCATTTTTTTGTCTAACTAATCATGTCTTTATATTTTGATGGCCATCACAAATATAGATGATAAACTAGATTTCTATAACTAGTAACTGCTGTACATAATAGATTATATTTTTTTATAAATTAAAATTCAGTAAGACGTTATTTGCCACTATTTTTGTTGGAATTAAAGCCACCATGTTATCAATCATGAAAGTCTACATAAATAAATATAAAAATATATAATATTTAGGTTATTTAAAATGTAATACCTATGTAATGGTATGGTTAATATGTTTAATTATGTAGCTCGATAATAAGGAATGGTATATAATAAAGTTTATAATTTCCACATAAATAGTAGACATTAACTTCATCTAACACCAAGAGTAAGCAATCTAGTTAATAATACATTTTATTTCATAAAATATCTATATGTTGTGGTTTTCTTGTTAAATTGAGTAACTTCCCAACTAAGTAGTTATTGTCGTAGTGATGATATCAAATTATACCGATTAGATATTAGCATGTTTATAAGTAAAGACATATAGTAAAAGGAGTGCTTAGAGCCAGGTTTCCATTATATCGAGTAATGTACCAACAGTTTGATATAAAAGTTTTATATAACGTATTACGAAAATTTTGTTACCAAAAAAACATAACACATACGGTGCTCTGGAAATCAGTTGTCTAAATAACCTGGTTCACAGTCATGTCGTCTAGCTGTCATACCGTAAGTATTTTATCGTATATAGGCCCTTGTAATCATAGTATCATTCACTAAACATGATCTACCGGAAAAGATCTAAAGTTGGACCAAGTTCAACTTTTGGATCCAAAACGACAGATAACGTAGCTGTGAACCATCAGCTTAAGAGCATAATCATTACTCATTAGAGAATGCATAAAACATTATAGATATGACTACTATCTAAATGGACTAAATGCCTTTATTTAAAGAGACTCCATTTATTACATGTGTGATTATATTTATTATACTAATCCGCCTATCCGTCTAATCTATTGATTACTCATAAAGCTCAGTAAAAGAAAAAAATGTCACAATACACAGTATACTAGTATAAATATTAAAATTAAATCACGAGATAATCAACTTTAGTTTAACTTAATTAACTTATATTTTAAAGCAACAAGTAACAAACAGAATTTACAACAATTGCTTACATTATAAGTGTTTATGTAATTCTATTTTGATAAAAAAAAATATTTAACGATGAAGATTATAATGTTACCCTCCTCCCCCCCCCTCCCAAAATAAATATTATACTAAGTTATACATAGTGTTTTTAGAGACGAGAACGATAGTAGCACATAAAATATTTGTAAATTATACTCTCATTTTTTCAAATGGATATTTACGCATATATATTAATCGAATGCGTTTTCCGAACACCCTAAATCCTACACATGTATAAATTATATTTTATTATAGGTACTACTATATATTGTGTTAACGCTTCAAGAATAACGACGACCCTCTGAAATTGTATTGTAATATGTCTCCATTATAGTCTATATGATGATCACCCTTTAAGACAGTTATGTTTTCGAGCTAAACGATATTCCTATTTTGTTATCGAAAGACGAAAGTATAATCCACAGCTAATAATGTATAATATATGATAAATTTATGAGACTATAAAGTATACCAACCAACAATTTCCACTCTATAATAATATTAATGAAAAATACAAATACAAATCCTAAAGGACTTTTACAATAAAATGTTTTATAGAATTACTAAGAAATAAACATTGTGACGGTGAAAATGACATTTAAGATATCAATCAAATAATATTATTCCTCAGTTACACAATAATAATTTTTTTTTAGTTTTTGTGTCACACAAAATAATTTGATTGGAAGTTTCTGACAATTCATTTAATATTTCCTAGAATATACTAATTAAAAAGAAATTGGGTTTTCATGAAGTTGAAATATATGTGTTGCGTGTTAATGTGTAAGACATGCGTGTAATAATCATTAAATTATAATAACTGTGTTAGACACTCATTGCAATTATCAAAAACATCTGTCAAACCTCTTGTGCAGTCTATAGTGATCGTGCGCACCGTTTTCCCGACACGTTATTCCGATGGTAATTAAGTTTGTCAACAGACGTTGTATAGTGACGGCGGACAAAAAAAATAAAGTATTTTTGACGTCCTCAAGTACCGCCGACCACGATAATGCAATCGCAGAAATATAATAATATTTCTCATCCCTCCACCATTCGTGAGGGTGGCGATGGCAGCGGCAGTGGTCTTCGCAGAAATATCAGCGGCAGCAACAGCAATCTCTTTCATTAGGTTCAAAGCCGAACGTTGAAAACATTTTAAAAAAAAAAAAAATCCTTTGGAAAAAAATAATAATAAAAAAAATGATATTGCGGATCGACGGCCCGGAAGAAATGGTGCACTCGCTTCGCGTTAATATAAGTGTTGGCAAGAGGTGAGTGGGGTATTAAAATCCGTTTGAGTGTCCGCCTCCCCAATTAAAAACGGCTCTTCTTCCGCCAAAACCGCGCGCGAAGTCCTTTGCATCGTATAATATTATATACCAACCCACTATATATTATTATATACCGACGTTTTAATATTCAATATATATATATGTGTGTGTGTACATAAGCACACGGTGTGCACCTTGCGCAGGATAGGTATATTAAATTTCCGCCAACACGTCAAAACCACTCGCCGGGTGAACGGTGAGATTCCTTTTGTTCTCGGCGCCGACAATAAGCGCAGATTTTATTCCCTCTGACCGAATCCTTTGTTCGTATATGATGGGGTATTTTTATTATCATTATTAAATGATTATTTATATATAAATATATAAATTATAATGTTTAATGTGAAAAAAATTAAATATCATCGTATTGTAAATCACACACGGTTATATTACGGTGGTCGTTTAATTTAATTTTAACAGCTTAACCCGCTCTCGTAGTTTTCATGATAAATAAAATATACCTATAATTTCATTTCCACTGAATATTATTGCGCCGGTAAAAAAAAAGATCCAAAAACCGCAGGTTGGCTCTATTCCAGGTATACGTTGCGCCACCCGGAAAATCCTGCAAACGAAATTTAATTAAATTAAAAATCTGTACACATGACCTCGTGAGACCCATAATTCCGAACTGTGCGGTTAATTCAGTCGGATTTACTAGGTATATACTTTTTACCTTTATTAAGTTCATTTATATAGTCAGCACTTTTAATGTACGTTCAACGAGTGTACGCGTGTTATATATATGTTCACGATGTATATTATATTATATAGATTTTCATTCTCAGAATTACCGACTAGATCCAATTCACTAACCTAAGCCACAGTAAACGTGGAACTTGATTGTTCCTAAAGGTGACGTTAGACACAATTAAAAATTGCGATTTTCACAAAATTCTATAGATTCTCTTAAAATTCCTATTTGATGCAGATATGTCTTCAATCATGTTCTAGTATGAACATTTTAGGTATTATATCTATATTTATTTTATGGAAAGTGAAAGAAATTAAACAGTTAGTTAAACTTGTTATGGTAGCTTAAAATTTAATTTATATACCCATGGTTGGATGTTCTACCATACAGTAACGATTAACGATTACTTCTCAGACGATATTTTTATTATTCAATTGTATTTCAAAATATATTAACTATAGAAACTTAAAATATTCCATTCGCAATTAAATGTTTGGACAATTTTGAGCTATTTTGAATATAGTATATCAAGGTAGTGTCCGCAGGAATTTCTCAAAGGGCCCCGAAGGTATGTATTTTAATCTTTAAATTTTTGTTTTATTATCTGATTAGTGGTAAAGTATTGTTTGTGATTTGTTTTTTCTCATATAGGTATAAACGTAAAAATTAAATTATTAATTATGTGTAGATAGTTAGAACTTCATATTTTAATTAATAAATATACCATTTTAAACTAACAAAAGCATTTTTCTTTAATAAACAAAATGTTATTATTGACTTGATAATTTGGGGTTGTTTATAAAATGAAATGTTTCTAGCTTATATAAAATAAATAAAGAACCACCAAAACATTTGGAAATAACTTATTTATTTTTTACTTAAAAACAAACATAACTATATTATAATAATAAACAACCTTTAAAAATAAATATTATGTATACTCACATATTATAATAATGTATAAAAAAAAAACATAAAATAAAATAAATAATAAAAAGTTTTAATATTTAACCATAAAGTCAAACTGTGTGCTAAATTCGTTACCTTCCTGTCATGCTATCAGCTAGCAGCAGTGGTGCAACTAGGGGGTGCAAAAAGGTCTTTAGCACCCCCAAGTTAAAATTTAGCATCCCCTGTTTTTTATATCTAACTTTTATTATTTTATTGAAATACCATGAATGTTGTGTTTTAAATTATGGAAAATATTTAATTATTTGGTCGTAAGTCATATAATTGAATTTGGTTTGTTTTTACCACAATATTATTGATCATTTTTTCCTTTGAATAACCTATCAATAGGTATGCAAATAAATAGTACTCTACAGATTCGAAACGTGATCGATCACTCAATCATCGGTTTTCGGTAGGTACCTATAAATAAAGTGGCGAGAAAATTGTTTACTAAAAATTTACAAAATACTACCAAAAATCATAACATAACAATACAACAATATTCGTATTGTATCAATACAGGTGACGTGAGAGTTATATTTTGTAGTGCACGTGTACACGTATTATTTGGAACTTCAATATTATATATCACAAAACGGAGTGCCGTAAAGCGTCGATGAAAAGTCGTACGGGTAGACTGCTCTTATTATAAAAGACCGAGACAAAAAGACAAAAACGAATTGGCTCGAAAACACTATATTTTTACTATACATATATAGAAAGAGAGAGAGAGATAAATGTATTATATATACGGCGGCGTGCTGTGCGCGCGCTCCCGTTCGGGATTTATGTACCGGCCTCCGAAAGGTCAATCCCGGCTTTCAATAAAAACCTCTGTATTTTCATCCCTTTTGGGGGGGTCGCCTCCACCACCAGAGCCACTGCCGAGGAGCGGCACATAAATTAAATCTTCGCCGTACGACAACAAGGGGAAAACACGAAAAATATATCGCCACTCTTGACACCGGAATTATTTACGATCGGCCATAACTTACTGCGAGGTTTTCCAACCGCCGCACAACCGGCCGTCCCGTACTTGTTTATATATTTGTGTGCACATATACATATATATACATATATATATATATATAATATATATATATATATATATATTATACTTATGTATATACGCTTCTACTGCGCTGCAATATCTTCCCCGGTGGCGGCCATGTCACGACTGCGTTGTTTTATGGACAGCTATATGAAACACTTTCGTTAATTCCGACCAGTTTCCCCGTTTTTCGTTTTTTCCCCATCCCGTTTTCTCTCCATTTTTCTTGCCCCTCGACGTTTTTGTTATTTTTACGGCTTTTTTTTCATCTTGAACGTCGCCGACGTGGTTACTTATTTAAATAACACATTTTTCGGCGCCGACTAAACTTATCATTACACTTCCCTCCGGCGTCATACACCATATGAAACGAGGTCAGAAAAGGTCTAAAATCAAATGTTGCAGTACTGTTACCGTTCGTTAACCTGTGAATGCGTTTATGTATGTATTATATTCTGCAGCTGGTGGCGAAAATTTCATGAGCCACTAGGCAACAACGAATACTATGCTGGCGGTTCACAAGAAAGGTATTTGAAATATTTTACTACAACATTTAGTACCCACTACCCATTGGCTATCAAAGTATTATTACAAACTGTTTACTGCAAATGAAATCTACTAGTACATAGATATATTTTCAGATCCAAAATAGTCTTAGGTTTTGTGGTATTTATTGTCTGATAACACATATAGACTGATAGAGGTATTTTCTATATAATCGTTTGCATTACAAATATTATTTAACCTTCATGTATTTCCTATCATATCAATAACAAAAACAAGATAAAAAATACTAAGATAAATTTAAACTAAGAGTTTAGATTATATAGTACGTATATACCTAGGATGTTCAAATTATTTTACGCTCTGCTGCAAGCTCATACGTTTGTGTGAATATGGAATAACGGTATGTTAGTTAGTATATAGGATAAATTGAATCCATATTATTTTACAAACTGCATTATTATAATAAATATAATATAGGTAGGTAGATACTGTGTACTACTGTATATTCCTATTTAAAAACTGTATAGAATAATAAATCATTTACTGTAAATGATAGTATGGTATAGATATATAATCATAATTTATGTACATACAAAAAAAAACGGGGTCTGCTTCAAATTATCACTGCAAAAACATTGCCGACATTTGTCCGGTTAAGAATATAATTGATGAGGACGTGGAATCAGCTTTAGTTATGCCACTGCTAATTATGCATAGTATTCTATGACTTATAATATAACCTATATGGTATGAATATTTTATTGATTATGGTTAAACATTAACAGTTTTTTTTATTATAAAATATATATATATACATATATATATTTTATTATAAAGTATATATATATACATATATATATTAATTTGTTTTCAAAGTTAATAACTAATTTAACTATAAATTATAACACATTAGAATATAGTAAAAAAGTATTATGTAATAGACAATATCTGGAATATGTTTTTAATATTTTTTGTGTTTTAAAAAAATAATAAACTTAGCACGTTTTAAAAATATTTCATACACAACAACGCTGTTATATACGGATGCCCGCACACATAAAGCAGAACAAACACATAACCAAGCGAGACTGATAGCGCATTACAACAAACGTAACGGGCAGTAAATTAACCGCGGCGGAGGAGTGTTTTCAAAAATAATCTAGAACGCGAAAATGTGTTAAAAATAAGGATGAAAAATTCCTCGGGGACTTTACGCGCTTGGGTCGTAAAATATATGACCGTGTAGTCGCTGAAGCTCCTCCTCGCGTTCCTTTTTACTATAATATATCTATTTTTTTTTCTGTTTCGTCTTATTCTTCTCGTTTTCCACTTACTGCCACCGACCGTACTTTTCTTGTTGTCCGCCACGGAGGCGTTACAAATCGCGAACATAAATAACATCTCGAAAAACAGCGGACGGAGGGGGACTTACAACGCGCACAAGGGAGACTGTTAAAATAATGTTCGGGGACCGTCAGTTAATTTGTTTTCACGTGTCTTGGCCTTTGACGGCATTATTATAGAAGACGCAAACGAACCTGTAATGTAATTTGTATCCATCAATTACTATTATTTTTTTCTTGTTGCTTCTCGGTCGTCTCGTCAACCACAATTGCAACCATAAATATTGTAGGTATGATATATTTCATAAATAAATTTCATGCACAAATGTGGAAAAACCATTTTACTAAAATTACAGGAATATTATTCGTCAATGTTATCTATGTTATTATTTTATCACATATAATATTATAAATCCTATATTACCTAAATTACAACGATAATAATATAAAAAGAATGATAAGAGTACAGGTTAAATGGTATTTAAAAAGAATTATTCGTTTTTTAACACTCATACCAAAAATTAGTTCTCAAAAAGCATAGTTTCAAAACTAATAAGTATCATTCATCTTCACTCAAAATCTAAAATAAAATTTTCTACAAAGATATTTATAATCATTTTAAGCTTTCTATGTTTTTTTTAATGGACTCTCTGTTTGCTATAAAAAAATCTAGCTTAATTTTCACTTACATAATATATAATAATATAATGGATTTTGATGCTTAAAATTCATCCCTAAGTTGTATTATGATCTTAGTATTCTCTTGAAAAACAATCAACCACTATTCCACCATGGCTTGTTCCATTAAATTAAACACATTATCTGATCCAATTTGTTTGAAAACAACAAACTGCCTTATTGCCTTATTATAAACTAAACTACTTAATAAAAAATGTTTTTATACATTTAATAGGAAACCAATTTAGTTTTACATCATTTACTCCATAAGTAATAATATTATAATCACCTTAAGCCAATTTGCAAGTAAAATAATAAAATGCAATTAACACAAAGGGAAAGATTGTTTAAGGTTTGTATTGTGTTTTTCTTTTTAGTTGAACACAAAAAATGTTGACTGCTTAATTATTAAATATTATTAATAGAACACTTAATGTTATTTATTTGTAATAATGATTGTATTAAATAACAAATTAAATATATTTGAATAACAAATTCAAGAACTATGAACTATTTTATTTTAGTTTTTGGGAAGAATTTCATATTTAGTGAATGGTGAATATCACTTATGACTAACCTTTTTTCAAATAGAACGTGAATGTAAACAACGTTTTTATTTTTAATAAATTTGAACGAATTTTAGAATGTTTAGATTTATTTACCTACCATTTAATAAATATTTGTATTAGTACCTATTGATTATTATTTAATAATACTCAGTGGTCCTCCATATATAATATCAGTAATATTATGATTTTCACGAATTTGTTATACATTTGTATATCAAATCGACTAATTAATAATTATAATGAAAATGGATATAGATATAATATTATAATACTTAATATATATTTTGTGTTGATTGAAAATTTACATTAAAAAATATTTTAAATTATGAATATTTTTTATAAATTATTCAAGTATTATATTTTATTATTGAAGAGTATTTATTGTAAAAATAAAAACTTGATCTATAAAAATCTATCTGAATTCGTTTCTGTATAAATGAAAAACTCATAAAAACAGAGTTTTTCTATTAATATATAATACTGTATGTATTGTAAACTACAATATTTTTTTTATTACAATCAAACATACAAATATTTTTAAATAGCATTCAATAAATAATGATGATGTATTTTTATATATAATTCAACTAACTACTAAAATAATATAAATACAATTCAACATAACACTCGCGCGATCTAGTGTCGAGTTATCTCACTACTCGTTGAGCATCACATCATATCCAAAGAATCGTGCTTCCTGAATATTAAATTGTATTTATATAAATGTTTTGTCAATTATAATTTAAGCAAGGTGATTCATGAAAACTTCAACTCAAGCGTTTAAAAATATATGGTACTCACTGTATATGATAACAAATGGTTTATTAAATAGGTAGTTATTTCATTATCCAATTGTTTGTAAATTAATTTTAATATATTTGGACTTGGACTTTCAATTGAACTTATTTCTCAGTAGATACCTTTATAAAGACATGAGACAATAACTATTTTAATAACAATACTTATATTACTGTTCTTAAAAATATATTATTATACCTACTACAATTCTCATTTACATACAACAATGGATTATAATTAGGTACAAAGTTGTATTTATAAAGTGTTGCATAGAATTATAAACACACTACAAATCTGCACGATAAATAAACTATGATTGAAAATATACCATTACAATTTAATTAAATGCTAATTACTTACTATATCTTTAAGATTAAACATTTCTCAGTGTTTATTAAAATGTGGTATATTAGTCAATTGTAAAATAGATTCATTAAATAGTAAAAATTGCTTATTACTTTATTTAATACTACTTTTGACTTAAGGTACGCTTGTTTCTGAACAAATACGTTTTTATAATCCTTAATAATATTAGTTAGGTACACCTAATAATATAAATACACCTATTGCGCATTGTCTCATTGATTTAGTAGGTACCTATCTAAAATTTATCATTGCATAAGCTTATTAATATAACATTTAATTTTTTACATTAAATTTAACTTAAATTCTAATATATTGAGATTTTACATTAGAAATAGCTAATTAATATTTTAAAATCAAATATAGAATTGATTTCCGATATAGTGTATGGATAAGTATATTGCCATTATTATTAGGGTGATATTACGTTTTCGTAACTATTATAATAATAGAAGACTTTAGTATAAATAATATAAAATTACTATTAAAAAAAAAAAAAGAGAGAGAGAGAGAATTGATACTAAAAAGTATAGTATTTAAAATCATTTAAAAAAGTCTTGTTTTTAAAAAAAATAAATATTGTAGATGTTTTTTTATGAAAAGAAAAAAACCAAATTATATACCTACATTATGTATTAAATTAAAAAAACCAACATTTTGTCAGCTAATTGAATGATATGTGCTAAAACAAAAGTATATAATATAAATTTATATTTATATTTCAGATAAGTAATTAGTTCAAATGTACCTAGTTATTTTTGTGGTACAAATCTACTGTTGACATTTCGTAAACGAATTATTTGTTTAATAAAAGAAATAACCACTTGTGCAATTAGTGAATAGTAAATACAAACCGATAACTATTGATTCCATTACACAATAAGATAAAGTAAAAATTATTATACATTTTAACGACTAATGGATTCAACAACAATGCAATATTACAATTTACAATACATTACTATTATAACTGATACTTTGTTCTTATTGTTCTAAAGTTTTGACAAGGACAGTAGGTAGCTGTTTTCCGATAATCTCGAACTGTATTGCTTATAAAATATAGTATATCTGTATATATATTATGTATAATAATACTTGTACGAGCAATCGACGCTGTTTTATTATATATTTTTCAAAGCGACTTATTGATTGTGAACATTGAAACAACAATAGCAATAAAGACAATTGAAACGGTTTATCGACTTATAAGCCCTGTGCAGATAGTGATGTGATCATGATACACACACACACACACACACATACATGGCCATACATATAGGGTTATGGCCAAAAGTAATTGGAAATCGGTATTGTGTCGGTCGGAACGGTCAGCAAGATCGGCGGTATAATGTCTCCGGAAAAAGAAATATTGGAAATACACCCGCGGGAGGCCAGTAAGAAAAAGAAAGACTGAGTGGATATTAAGAAAATAAAAATAAAACGCCATTTCCCCTATCCTTCCGGTTATTTCTCAATTTCGAGAGCGCGCAATAACCACAGATTTTGTCGAAAACGCGTTTTTTACAACTACACCGCGCCCAAAAGATCGTCTGCACTCACACGACACACTCGTTACATTGAGAACCACTGCAGTCTGCAGTAGTCAGTGTCTTTTTTTTTATTTGTGTTTTCCACAGCGTAATTTATGACCACATTACGTGTACATATCGTGAATATTTTTTTTCTTCTCATTGCCAACGCCACACGCCGTTGACTGTCTATCCTCGTATACGTATATTTATTTATCTATACGTGTACGCTGCAGTAAGCCGGTACACTATATATTCGATTTAGGTCTACGGAGGATTTGCGAATTTATGAGGCGCCTGGGGGGCAGTTTCGAGTTGCTGTCAGGGCGGATATACGCGCGCCGGTCTAGATTAATATCGCCGACATTATTAACGTGTTAATAGCAAAGTGCTCACCTTAACTCGTGTAGCATTACGGCAACAAAAAAAAAAAACCAAACGCTTTAACAACAGATACAGCATACACAAATACTCTATATACATATTAATATTATAATATGCTGTACAACGGATGAACGTGAAATAATAGATACGTGAGGTGGGTATGTGTGTGTATGAACGCAGTGTAAATTGAAACACAAAATGACTGCAGTCCCACACCGTCGGCGTGTAAACGACGGAAACATAATATATCGTCGGAATATTAAATCTTGTAACGCGATAATAATGTAATAAATGGCAACGAGGAATATTCGAAAGCAGCCCGAGCGTATATTATAGTATAATGATTGCATTTTGTAAATGAAAGAAACTGTATTGTATATTTGTATGTACAACATAATACCTAATGTCAATAAGCGACCTAAAAAATATGACGATGAAGTGGAAATTAAAAACAATTTATAACCATATAGGGTTATATAATCGCGTTGTGATTATTAACCCAAAATATGTTATCAGTATACCTAGGTATAATAATATTATAATATAATGTATAATTAAGCTTATAGATATTTCCCAACAAGTTTAAATATCTAACTTATTCAAATTAACCATTATTTATCTTCTCATAATTTTGATATCCATCTGCAGGCCACCACTAAGTATCAAGCTAATAAAAAACAGATGTTATAATTCATGTTAAATAAAACAAACAAAATAATACTTAGACCAATATACACGTTTTACAGTAATATATAATAATAATAGTATAAAGCCCCCAACTGATTCATTTAAACTTATATTTAATATTTTAAAATGACTACTCCATATTATATTATGTAGAAATATTAAGTAATTTGTAACAAAATAACTTCAACTTTTAAATTATTTTATAATATATTTATGTATATAATATACATCATTAATTATCCTATTCTATATTATATAATCAATGTATTTAACTTTTTATAAAAGTTAAAAAGGTACTTCAAAGTTAAGTATTTTTTTCAAATAACTAACTTTATAACTTTATACTAAGCAACAGATTAAATTTAATCATATAATATTATTAATTAAACGTATATAAATTTAATAGATAATATTGAAAATATAGTTTCATTGATATAATAAAAAAGTAGGTAGGTACTAGGTACTATTAAAACATTTTATATAATTTACATTCCAATATTAATGATCAATTTTCGGAGCCTCATTTAATACAATACCTAGCACCTTTTAAAAAAACGATATAATTTGAAAGGAGGCAAGGTTTGAATAATATAAAAATGATTATAAACTACATCAGAGTATTAAAACCTAAAATATACCTTAATTGTAGGCATAATTTAGTAGAAACACGAACAAAATCTATTCTTCTTAAACAAGGAGAAAACATGTAAGTATATATTAAGTAGAATACAAAATACGTACAGCACTCTTCATAGATTCATTCTCTAGTGATTTTTTTAATAATATTCTAAATTCTAATTCACTTATTATTATGTTAAATATTGCTTAGTCAATGAAACAAAATATAAAACTACTTACAGTTTTAATAAATTGTTAATTATTTATCAGTGATACTGAGTTTATTAAATAATACAAGTCACAATAAGTCACGTAATATAGAAATTAAATATTTTTCTAGTCTGTATATATTTACATTAATACATTATACATACATACAAAGATGAGAGGTCAACTCAAATCATATCCAAAAATCGTGCAAGTCTTTACAGTTATTACTTATTTTTAGATGTCGCCATCGATGTGTTATTGCAACAAGTACGGGTTAAATTGTTCGCGGTAAGCTATTGGATTTTCGGCGATCCTCTCCTGGATTTCTCGGTACCGTTCTTTGCTTGACAAGTCCGCCAATGGTCGACCGGAACCCCAAGAATCCGTGTGCTCGCTGTAACAACGATCGATCTTTCTCATGGATCCGTGGATCTAAAAAAACAAAAACCGAAACGAGGAAAACGTGGTGACTGATTTTTCGCAACTATAGTCTCTTCTTATATATGCAATATCTTTTTTATTTATCTTAGAAATTTCCCCGACCTTATCCCACATAAAACAATTAAATCCATAATTGACGTGACAGTACTGATGGTGGTTGTCGTGGAACATGCAATCCGGTTGCCAGGGCTGCCACCATTGGGCCTTGAGAGCAACTCCAGAGTGTTGCACGATTCCGTGATAGTACGTGTAAAGAGCCAATGCATAAAACGGAACTGTGATAGAAAAATGGAAATTAATTTAATTCGGAAGGAGTCACGCGGTTTTATAGGACCACGGTCCCCGAGAAGAAATATGATCGAAGTACGACCGCAGTACATTTTAAGTGCAAAAGTCGTACTTCGAGTACCTATATACTCACACCAATGCACGGGATAAATAAATATTGGCGTGACCATGGCCAGTTGCACGACAATCAATTCCACCGGATGTATGGCGGTCACCGACCACGGAGTAGGCTGAAAGTACCTATGGTGGACGCTGTGAAAGTGTTTGAACAAAAACTTTGAATGAAAGGACCGGTGAATCCAATAAGTCACGTAATCCTAAACGGATAATCGAGCATTTTAGACACATGTAATCACATACTACCGAATTTAATAGCTGACTATCTACATGGTACATTAGCATCGTAGCAAATCCCATAATTATTATAACATTTGAATTGGCGTATATAAATACGAATAATAAGAATAATTTAACTTAATATATATTTATATCGTTTTATATGCGAATATTTCTCATAGCTGTTTTATTGTAATAATTATATACATTACATAAAATGCTTATAAAAATTAAATGCAAGTAGTAAAAATAAAAATAAAATTTAAACGAATACGATAATATAAAAACTTACACAACTTTACGATCCACTAGAAAATGTGAACAAAACACGAGCACTGCGATAGTGCAGTGACATACCTAAAGCGTATATGAATCATATAGATACTCTGATAGACAGAAAAAATAAGCACACAGCTTAAAAATGAAACACAACTAATAATTCTTAAGTCCGAAATAAAAATATTTATTCGCCGCGCACGCACTCTCTATAGTAACGCCTAACTCCTATGAGGAGCAGTGGCGGACCTAGGATTTTGTTTTTTTTTGGGGGGGGGGCAATATTTTTTTTCATTAGAACATATTTTTATAAAAACACTTATATTAGTATAATGGTACTTTAAAATATCACATCTTATGGGTCATAGGGGGGCCCAGGCCCCTCTGGCCCACCACTCCTTAAATCCGCCACTGATGGGGAGCCTTCCATTAAGCACCATCAACGGATTCCAGATATTGCGTTAATATTTCAATATTATTTGCAACCGACCTGCTGAAAGAATATCACTGGCCACTGGAGTATCCACCACCACCACGGATACTGGCCGAATGCAATGTAAACTTTACTGAAACCACCGCACTTGACGTGTGTAGCTACCGCCGCGGACACCGCGTTCGTCACCACCAGACCTATACAGCCCCATTTTATCTGATCCCAGAACAGGTGTCTGGGCAGGTGACGATTCGGTTGACATTTCCACTGTGCCTCCTTGCCGCGTTTCTTCACATAGTATTTCCACTGCAACGGAAAGTCACGGAAACCAATAAAGAATAACAATCGTACTGTTGAAAATGCGCATCACACGCGGAAAAGAACAACGATAACGCTCACTTCTAAGTACCCGCAAAAGCCAAAGTATATACCGTATCCGATGGCCATGGCCCAGAATACTTGCACTTTGAATTCATCGTAAAACGAAGTGCACGACAGCTGTGGTCGGTAGTGCAACTGTTGATGTCCTTCGTCGAAGTACTTTTGCGTGTGCGCCACCACCGTCAGCCAATCGCCTGCGATGTATAGTTATACGATCGTTTCGAGTTCACACACGCCACGTGAACGACGGAATTTGGAAAGAAATGCGAATGCGCCCGATAGATTTCATGAAGAAAAAAAATTGTATTAATAGTCACACAATATGACACCGAACAATATTAATCATTCGGAAAGTGGTTACCGTTCATGAAGGCGGCGGCGATCAGCGCCAAAACGATCATGTCGGCGGATGGTTGCAAACTGCACTGGAACGGCCGTAAGAAAAAATATTCTCGTCGTAGCGTTACAGTGTGATACAATATAATACTATTAGCGTAGAAGCACTATAGTACCTGAGTCGTTATTGTAATTACAAGTTATCAGGTATTTTTTTTTTTAATTTTTTATCGAGTACCTACTACCTAGGATAAAACGAACGTTTTGTACACACTCGCGTGTCTTTAATTCAGTGGTTATCTAAAAAACAAAACACACATTCCAAAGTCCCTACTATAATAGTCTCTTGCGAAGAGTATGTATTTAAATGATAACCACCATATGATCGTCTATTTATAATGTTATTTCAATTATAATAGATTATAAAATATTCGAGAGCACTACATAAAAAAAAATTATCGTAGGTATGCACTCTCAGATTTTAATTCGTAGACATAACGAAATGCAAGTTAGAGATTGTACGTAACTATTTCTAACATTTTTACCACTATATTATGTACAAAGTAGTCACAACCGGTTAAGTCGAAATCGATCATTTCCCATTAGCAAATTTGTCCACGTCATGAAAATCCAAATACGTAGATTATCACTGATCAATAACACTGTTAAAAATACTCAATTAATGATATTAAGTATTTGAAATGTGGTTAATTTATAGTTAAAAAAAATCAAAAGTATGACTATAATATGAGGTAGATACCTTATACTTTTCTTTGTATAAGTAAGTAGTGCTCGCATTATCTAAAGTCTATAGATGACTAATAGTAATTTGTTTGCATTTTTTCTTATCTAGATACCTAATTAAAAAACAATTGTACTTTGTGTTGAAAATATAATGAAAAGTTGATAATAATTATAAATCTCAGCTAAATAACAATATTGGTAGTAAGGGATTTGATAACATAACAATTGACTTACAAGATAACTATACGTTAATAGTTAATAGGTACATATTTCAATTATCACAAATTCATAACACTACTCGAGTTTTGAGTACTTATATAACTACCGATCAGAACATCGAAACGTTTTCTATTCCAATAAATAGTGTAGGTATTCGTAAACGTACCCATGTTAAGAAATTAAAAAGACATATTTTCCACGATAGCTAGACATAATATCAATGATACAATTAATTAGTGAATTTGGCATCTGTTGTCTGGCTATGGATCTATAGACTTTTGTTTTTTTAGGTTATTATAATAACAATTTGAATAAAAAAAAACAATTCTAGAACTTAGGGAGGGAGGCTAGATTATTTTACATTAAATTTAGTGGACCCCATGATAAAAAAAAATTGAGAAGCACGTGATATAGACAGATATAATAGACATATTATAATCTAAACCTAAATATAAATCCAAATATTTTTTGGTGAAGCAGTATCTCAAATGCATACTAGTTTTTGATGAGGTATTTCTGCGATATCACAAAACGTCTAAAAAAATACGTTTGAATGAGTACCTATTACAAATTACACTTTAATTATAAAAATTTAAACATCATATAAATTAATTCATTTGCGATTTTTTTTTTTTTTTTTTTTTAATAAGCAAATCTTTTATTTTTTTAAAACACTAAGGTCACAAGCAATGTTGGAGATTTTAAAGACCGAGGTACAACTACCTACTGTATTATAATAAAATATAAGATTTGAATAAATTTATTCTGTCATTACTCTTTAATAATAATAAGAACATAATATGATGTTTCTTGTAAATAAATGTTAATAAAAACTTAGATTTTCCGCAATCATTTGTACTAATTTATACACCGGATACCGGAAGTTTATCTAATAGAAGAATCATATCATTTTACCCAATTATACATCTGATATAATAATTTCAGATTTAACCCTGTAATAATTAATCGTAATAAGAGTATTATTACATTAATATTCCTGAAGTGAAAAGTATCGAAATATTGATACTATACATTTAAAAAAATATTGAAATATCATATTATAGGCCTACATAATTTTGTAATATTTTTAGCAAAGCTCAAAGTAAGTATTTAATTTAATATTTTTAAAATTTTTATAAAACACAACTTGTATGCTATTATCCTAAAATATTATGCAACCTATTTAATCATACTTAAATAAAAAAAATAAATGCACATTAGAGACATTGGCATACTTAGTCAAAATTATTTTTAAGTTAAGTGTAGTAGAATATGCATTTATATATTTATATAAAAATCGAAGAATTATTTATTATAAATGGGTATGTGCAACATATGTAAAAATCAAATATAGGGTTATCAAAAGAAAAAAATCATCTAATTAGCTAACAAATAACTTATGAATTACCTATTCAAAAATATTTAGTATCTACAAATGAATGATTATTTTTTTTATTATTTCAATATAATATGTCATTTACAATGCTTATACAAATAAAAAAATATTAATATAATAAATAAAAATAATTACTTCGGTAATGTTTACCAATATAAATAATATAAATAAATTCTGGCGTTAAGTACACAAATATTGTAGAAATAATTTAAATTTAATTTTTTCATATAAATATAGAAATATAAATTAAATATTTTATAAGATCACATTTTTTTTTCATTGGTATTAAACTGTTAACTCTTTTTTTTTATATAAATATAATTTAATTTTCTCTCTTTGTCTAATATAATAATACATTAATTAGTTGCCGTGTCGGCGGTGACAGCGGCAACTTGGAGGGCCTGTTGCATATGTCCGTTTTCCCATTTCTTTTTGTGTTGATCATCGCCGAATCCTTCGTCGTAATTTCCTTTGGATATGAACAGCCGCTTGAAATGTGGTAGACAATACAGACGGTTTTTATTCCATGTGAACGTGTCCATTCTATAGGCACATAAAAAATATATATAAATAAGACAAAAAATTTAAATTAAAACGACAATGATTTGTAAGTATAATGAACTTGTATTTCAGCATTTTATACTCTCTTAAAATCGTACAGTTATACATATAGATAGCAATAGAAAAAAACTGTTATTTCAATATTTTAATTTGATGCTGTAATTTAAAATACATAATTACCTACATGAAAAGATAATTTTTGGTTCTTACACTATTTGTATAGGTAGTAGGTACACTATTGGTTTGTTTTCTAAACATAAATTAAAGCTGCCACTAAGATTTTTAAGATTCATTATTCAGTAAAAATAAAATTGAAGCACAATGATTAAATAAATAATTGACAATTTTTCGGGAAAAAAATGTATGGATACTTTTAATTTGATATACTATAAAAATAGAACTGGTTATACATAATATATTATATAAATGTGTGTGTGTGTGTACATTAGTACACATAACGCAAGGATTTAAAATGAAATAATTATGAGTGATTTAAAAGTTAAAATCGAAGCCAATTAAAATTAATAAGTATTATTATTATTATTATTAATTACTTCGTTATTTACAATCAGAAACGAAAAAAAAAATTGTGCGGTAATATGGTTTAAGGACCATGGGCATCTCTATACAAATGAGGTACTAAATGTTAGCTATACCTCCTATCTAGAACACTCTAAAGACCAATTAACCTATAGATACTGCAGTGAAGCAAAATAAGCCTATAGACATATACACATCTCTATAGAGATTTCTAATTTGTATACATCTACTTTCTGCCTCCTCAGTCATAAATGTCTAGACACGGCTACCATACCACAGACTAGACCTTTACTTCTAGTCTAGAGCTGTTATGCCGAAATACGATAGTTTTTGATTTTAAAATACGTTAATACAATCTGTGTAGGTAAATGGAAAAATATAAGATCATGGGTAATGTGTGTGACAGTATTTGAGTATGAACCAAGTAGGTATATTATGAAAAACATTTCACCCACCTCAAAACGCACTGACATTGCGTGCACCTAAAGCATGAACGGTGGAACGGCCTGCCTTCGATTTCGACCTTTTCCAGAGGATAGACTTTCTTCTCGCATGATTCGCACAGCGCGGTTGCGTGGCTATCGGGATCTTGCTAAAACGGCAAACATATAAAACAGATTTTAATCATACTCAGCAAAAGCATACAAATATATTACGATTTACAACGAACAGCAAGTGTATAATAAGAGAACAACATCAAGATATAAATATATAAATATTAAAATATAAGATATATCAGTAGGTATATAATTATATAAATATATTAAACCGAAAGAAAAAATATGATACGAGGAATGGCCAATAAGTTATCACATAATAATAATAATAATATACTCGACAGCATATCTAAATGTGTGTGTACGTGTGTAAGATAAATACCCAGAACACTACTTAGGCAATACGTAAGTGTTTCAAAAGACGAACTACACACGAGTTTAGTTCAGGTTTTAACCGGATAGTCGGTGCGGAAAATCTCGTGTCGTCTTCCGCTGACGTATGACGTTGGCACCGCCGTATCACCCACGACGACGTAGAAGAAAACAAAATATACTATAGAATATATATAAAAAAAAAAATACTGTAAAAATTGTAAACACTGCACAATGACAACGTATATTGATAAAATTTTTATTAATAGGTGTATAATTCAAATCACAATCATAATTTATATTATATAGTAAATATTACATTTAAAAACAATAATTATATTCATATATTCATGTATTTAAAACTAAAAAAATCTCACAAGTATAACGATAATAATAAATTATGTTCTCCTTCTAAAATTTAAAATTCAATCACTGAATAATATTAGTGATTATCAATATTTTATTTTCGTTTGTTCTAATACTTAAAAAAGGAAAAATCATTACTATTTACGTCTCACTTATCTGTAAAATGTTGACAAGGGAGAATGTAATTTATACAAAATTAAAAAGACGATTGAAGATAGATCTATATGAAAAAAAAACATTAAATTGTATACTAGACTTTAAATAAATTCATAATCCTGCGATAGGATAAACTTATAATAAATTGTAAACATAACAAAAATGTGATACCGAATATGAATTTAAAAAGTGTATTCGAGTATCACTTTAAAACAAAAATTAATTATAAAATTGAACAAAGCATCGTGTGAATTTTTTTTACTAAGTAACTTATTTTCAAATCGATAATACAATATTTTTGATTGCGTGCTTATGTTATTGTTTTTAGAAGAAGAGTATAAAATTAAATCCAAACAAATAATATTTATGTTAGATACGTATATGTAGTTTCAAGTAAAATTTTAATTTATATTTGTATGTACACTAACGAAGTCCATGGGGTGTACGGAGCTTCAGTTATTACTGTAACAAAAAAAAAAAAAAAAACAGAACAAAATAAATAAATAATAAATGTATGCATTGTTTATTAAATATTAAATAACTATTATTATGACGTAGTAATACTGTATAGATTGTATTTTCGTCAAATGTATAATAATAATATACTCGACTAGGTACTTAAAATATTACGACGACCGACATACGGTTCGTTGGAAGTCAAACATTATAAGTTTTAAATAACGTATATTATATTGTTAGAATAAAAAATAGCGTAATATTGTATTATAGTATTATGTTATGTTTTTCACGAAAACAAAAACAAATACATATTTAGTAAAGTCGTGTTCAAGATAGCGGCAAAAAATTATCTTTTACGCCTACGTATCCGAATTGATAATCCATTAAAAAACGACAAATCACCAATTCTCTTGTTATAATATATAATATCGTATACTGCGTACTTTGAACTTCCGGTTCACCCACCACCATCAAACGTATAATAATTAATAACAGTACAACAGTACATAAAAAAAAAAAATGTTTCACCGCGTCTCCGTTACACGTTGTTATTAAGCTGAAAATTAGATTTGATTATTATTTAAAAATAAAAAATAAAAAATAATATTAAAAAAAAAAAAAAAATGTTAAAAAAACTCACCTCGTTACTATACGAATCTACTAATACATTCGCACACGTTTTATGAACTCGTTGTTAATGGATATTAAATTATATTACAGTAATTGACAGTATAAGCATTGTATTATTATTATTAATATTCCAATCACAACAAACGGTAGGTAAATATATTTTAAATTAAAAATGACTATGATGTTAAACGCGATTTTTCACAACAGGCGCACGACGTTAATCGAGTAAGTTTATGTCTTTTCTTTTAGATTTAATTTATTTTATTTTAAATAAACACAACAAACATGTCAAATAATAATTAGTTAAAAAAAAACTGAACGTTATATGTACTTCGCTTTCTGTGATAACCACTGAACTAAATTATCAAAAAGGTAATTAATTTTACTAAGTAGATAATATATACACTGTTAACTTTGAACTTTTTACACACATACCCTTTATGGTATTATACACTTAGTAATAAACTAATAATTAAATTATTCATTAAAAATTCATTTCTATTAATTGGATATATAGAACATAATTCATGAATCCATATCGACCATATCCATCAATATTCAATGCATTATACACTATTTTAAACTATTTCGCTCTGGCATAACGTAAAAATAAAATAAAATTTATTTTTCCGATAGATATTAGCAAATTTATATCACAGAAAACGTAATTTTCAGAGACAATATTATTGTTATTTAATAATTTGCATAAATAATTACTATAAGCATTTTTATAATATTGTATCAGTATAAACTTGAACAATACTAAACTTAGAATCCAAATAAATTCCTTGATTGAAAATAAAAATGCAAATTATATCATTTTTAATTTTCAGTCTTATTGATTTGATAGGTATCCACTCTCTTTCTTCTATTTTGTGAATATTATTGTGAGTGCCAAATAAATAATAAAAAAGTATTATAAAATACTAATAAATTGATAGTATCACGGTACTCATTCAAATAATAGTTACAATTTAACAAACAAATTAAGTAATTTATATAAATACAATAATTATGTAATTAAATATAAATGGTAACATTTTAATTTTTTTGCATTTGCATTTGTATTCAAATCAAGGAACTAAAAGTAAATAGTTAAATTTTACTTATTTTGCTAAAAATGCTTCAAAATAATTTAATTGCATTTGAATGAATTATAAGACTTTCATCAACACTAAGTATAGAAGTCCCGATAACTTATTAGCCGTTACAACGATTCCTTCACAAACACATAAAATTGACAAACATACAACATATAAATTTTTCGAAATTACAAACATGTATATTGTATACGTAGTATTAAGGATAATCAAACTGGTAAATGTCAACAAATATTTTTTTTTTAAAAGAGTTAAGTATAAATATCTTTTCCTCTTTGTTTAGGTTAATGAATTACACATAAATCGAACTAACAAACATTTACCACATAAACTGGATTTCCAATAATCCAGAAACTTTCGTGTCATTTACCTAATAAAATGAATCGATTAAGAATAATAATTTTTGTGTCTATGTCACCATGTCAGACGTTAGTAAAAAAAGTCCCAATAAATGTCTTTTTTTCGTCCGACTGTCGACATATTAGCATTGGCCTACAAAAACAAAAAAACAAGAAGAAAAAACAGACAGGCCAAACGGAAGAAGGAGATTAATCAAAAGCGTATATACTGTAACTAATACTTTCAGAATTATTTACCACGAATCTGTTAACTTTCGGTTTTGGCTTATCAGCTGGACGGTCACCTTTCAGAGATTCAAAACGAGCACGTAAAGATTTAGTTGATTCAATGCTTTCTTGTTCAGAATCAAGCATTGTAACAGCATTATTCATAGAATGCTTGTCAGGTTCCCAATGTTCAAACTTATCTTTTAATGACTTGGCCATTACTGCACTTTGAGACTGAAATTTGATGATTTTAATTATATACATTAAATATTAAACAATCAAACATTTTATTATTATTAGTATTTTAAAATTATCAAAATCAATAGAAAAAACATTGGTAACACTATATTTCTAGTTTATTTATAAATCATTAATAAAATAGAAAACAAATAGAAAATATAATCTTACATTTTTCAAAAATTCATCTTCAACCTTTAGAGATGATTTTACAACATCACCATTGGTTTCACTACTCGAAGACTCTTCTTCATCACTGTCATCTTCACCACTCACATCGTCATCAGACTCCGATTCTGTTTCCGATTCTTTAAGGTCTGGTGGTGGAGGAGTAAAGCGTTTAAGTGGTTTGAGACCTTCAGGTACAGCTGGTCTGGCAACTTCCATTTGTCTAAATAAGGACAACATCTTAGCAGTAGTATTACTTTTGACTAGTTCTGCTGTCTCATCAATTGGGTCTTCACTGCGTACTACATTAGGATCGCGGTAAATATCACGTTCTGGAGATTCTCCCTAATTAAAAAAAATTTTAACAAGTTAATATTTTAATGATATAATTGATATGAAATACATGATGATTTGTATTAAGGATAATATATATTTAAAACCAGCATTTTAAAGCTTTAAATTTGGTATTAATAAAATGAATTCTATGATTTGGGAAGTATTAAACAATTACCTCTAAATAATAATATATATTATGTTAAAATAACGTTACACCAATAAAATGTATAATAGCCAATTGATCAAGGTGTCAATATGTTTTAATATAAAAAGTATTCTACTTAAATAGAGACTATGACTCAAATAAAAACTTAATATTTATTCATCAATTGTTATCAATATGAATTATAAATACAACTGAAAACTATAATACAATATAGTTTTTGTTTTTGAATTTGAAATTTAGTAAATAAATGTATATTATTCAAAAAGAATATACAATTTAGATGAATAATAATAAATATGTAATTATTATTGTTATTATTAATATATATGAAACTATGTATCATGGTCTCTTATTTTTATATTTACAAAAAAGAGTTTAAATTTAAGAATATTAGAGTTAATTTACTAATATATTATTGTAAATTATAGTCATAACTATACTCGTCATAAAATAAGAGTACCTGAGTGGCGGACAAAAACAGGCCCGGCACAGGCGCAAAGAGGTACAATCTTATTCCACGGCAAGTGTACTAATTGTACAGGTTAAATCTTAATATACTACAAACAGGGCTGATAATCTTAAAATAAGTATAAAATGAAATAAAAAATATTAATTATTAGTTTTCTTTATAGTATGAATAATTTATTAATTTTCAATTGACTATCATCTTTGAATTAATTACAGTAATTTAATTAAGAAGTTCACAAAGTTTTTAATGCATTTTTGAAACTCATAAAAAAATAACTGATTAAAAAATAATTTTTTGAAACAAACGGTTATTAATTATTAGTAATTATGCTTTAGCTGAACACAATAAACAAGAAAACCACAATTATTATTTTAATTCTCTAATATTGTCAAAAAAATGAACCAAATTAAAACAAAACAAAACAAAAAAATACAAAATCATAAATATACAGTAAGTATAACATTACATAAGAAAATTAATAAAATGATTAGTGGCTTAGTTAGGAATAGTTAGGATAATCAATAATTTCAGATAGAAAACCTTAATTTGGCCTTCTCGTGGGGGTGTAATTCGGAACTGTTTCTTAATGACAGCAGGAGGCTTGTATGTTTCAAAAAATTTAAACTTTGAAGAAACTTCAGCTGTTTCCACTGAAACGTCCTCGATGCGGTCACTGCATTTGACCACATCATCAGACACTTGACGATTGTATACCGGTGTAACCTATCATTTGTACACATATTCACATATATAAAATGGAATTTAATAATCATAATAGTATCAAAAAGAAACACTAGTGGGGATATTATAGTATAAATTAAATAAAAATAAATAAAATGTAGGTACAATGCAAATAAAGAGTATAGTATTATGATTAAGATACTAAGTATTAATAACTAGTCTCGCTAAAATTATCTAAAATATAATTACTAATAAATATTGAACTATTTATACCTTTTTCATAGGAATATACTCTTTTTTAGTATTCACAATTGGTGCAGCTTGTTTAGTCTTTACAGCATTAGCATCCAATTCCATGAACAAACTTCGAGACTTTTTGGAGATTCCTAAAAAAATTAATTATTATTATTTATTATTATATTTATTATTATACATATTTTAAAAACAAAAAATAATATAAATATATATATATATAATATACCAGCTTCAAAAACACTCATTTCATCTTCATCGTCATTTACTGAACCATTAACATTGTTTTCATCAACATCACTATTTTCAGCATTTATTATTTCACCCCTTTCAAACTTTTCTTTAATTACTTTGGCTTTGTCAGATTTGTTAATATTTATATCTCTTTTAATACCAGTACGTTCACTTTCAGCCACAGCTTGTTCATACATTTGTTTCATTTTTCCTTGTTTACCCTAAAATTAAATATAGTATTTTTTTTTTTAATTAATAATAAGAATGAAAACAAAAATATTCCACTCTAATTTCTAAAATATATATAGGTAATGCCCAAACTAATATCAAATAAAAGTATAGTATAGTATTTTTTTTTTTTTTTTGGTAATGAATTATTAGACCCATTCAATCAATTATTTAGGGTTATCAGTTCTAAAGACAGTTAAAACTATCGTAAAATCAATAATAGAACACACAATGAATATTGTATAATATAATACATATTTTTTTTATATTGAATTTTCTTTGACTAACCGCAAATAATTTAGACCTAATGTTTTGTATTTCTTGTTTATGTTCCTCTTTCATTTCTTCTCGGCGCATTTCCCAGTTACGTTTAACAGACTCCATTTTGTCAAAACTCATTGGTTTTTCTTTAGAAATACTATTTTTCAACACATCATTTCCAGGATCTTCATCTTCGCTGTCACTGCTTGACGAAGGCTCAAAGAATGCGCCATTCAGATCTTCATTGGAAACTCCTACATCCATTCCTTTAGATTGAAATCTATTATTTTAAAAGAAAATAATTGATTTTAATTAACATATGAGAAACAAATTCATTATTAGTTAAGAGGTATTATAGAAAAAAAAACATACTTAGCTAATTTACTCAATATACTTGGTGAACGTTTAACACTGACTGGAGATTTTTCCATATGGCTGTTACCATTGGTGGTAGCATTTTCAAAAGCTTGAAAACGGGATTTCACGTTTAAAGAACTCAATTCTTCTAAGCCCAAATCCGGTTTATCACTTGCTATAAGTATAAAATATTTATTACTACATCTTTAAAAACTATAGTAAATTATTTTATTTTTCAACTCAAGATGGATAACAAATTGGAAACAAATTGATTTTTATAACATATACATTATCATATTTTTTATTGAATCAGTCTATATCTTGGAAAGTATCTGTATATATTCTTTTACGTTTTTTATGTACAACTTGATAAAAAAACGAAGATATTATGGTATCGGGGTACATTATTACGGTGTATAAATGTACAACGTTCTCAGAATAGTTTAAAAATTACGCATAGATCGTTATTCTAAAATCAAAAGTTGATACTGTTTTATTAAGAAACAGCAATTAAAAAAATAAAAATATACAGTCTAAATGTAGTTACGAGTTGTTAAAACAAAATATGTAATACGACTTTTCCTGATATAGAATGATCACATTAAAAAATAAGCGATACATAACAGTATTATTTACATAAATTTGATGACTAGGGTATTAAAGTTAGTAAAAATCATTATTTTTTTAACGTTAAAACGTAATCTAAATGTATTGTAAACCTCGGGACCAACTAAATATTAGGGGAATTTTAAAATCTAAAAAAACCAAACAGAAACAAATACGAGAAACCATATAAAGACAACACACACCACACATATTATGATGGGTTTAGACTTTATAATACTTTATACTGGCCAATTATATACCTCTAACCACGTCTGGTGGTAATTCCAAGGGCTGATTTTCACGTATTATCATTTCTGGTTTCTTGCGTCTAACTATGATGATAGCAGTTCAAATATTTTGTAAAAAAAATAATACAAGTAGTTGTTATTATTTACAAATTGGATTTGCACGGGAAAAATCTTATATAATATATTTTAAAGTATTGTTATTCAATGAAAATTATTCTAATTTTAATATATATGCATCGATAGCATAATATCGAACCACCTATTTATTTTGAATAAATATAAAAGTATATTAACAACTTACTTGGTTCTTCGTCTTCTACTACTACTTTAGGCTTAAATAACTCCTTGAAATGCGGTTTACAGTACAATATACCTTCGTGGCTACTATAAATATCGAGTCTAAAATGAAAGGCCCTAAATTATTTACTCTTCTTAAATTAATAAAATATAATTAAAAACTTAAGTTTACGTTAGCTGTTTATTGCATGTTGTACACCGAAAACAGTTCTTGTGCCAAACCTGGCGTTCCGCTTTTATTTGTTCCATAGCATACACAGTCTTCTCACATGATTTACATACAGAATTAACTTCGGGACGTATAACACCATTCTAAAAATTAATAAAATGAAATTAGTATTTCAAATATATTATATGTATTTTAGGTTTGAATAAATACTTGTTTAGAGTCGATTTTTTCAGATTCTGTAGGAGATCTCTGTTGAAGGATAATTTTTTTTTCCAACTGATCAAATTTCCCAAAACTTGATTTCTAAAAACAAAATTGCTGTTTTTATATTAATCGTATATATGTAAATTAAACACAAAATATCATTTATGAAGAAAGACCGCAAAATACCATAACCCTTTTACAGATATTTACTGTACCTAATTATATAAGAATTAATATAAATTTAAAAAATAAAAATAATGTTAAAATATTATATACATTTTTTTGAATTCTGCAATATAGAATCAAGGATATTATAAATCAGAAATAATGAGAGAACTTCGTAAGTTCTTATTCAATATTTCGATATTTATAAGATATAGGAAAATGTGACTTATACCGCTTAACCTATTTAATAAAATGCTGTTAAGACATATTTTATAAATGAATAATATACACATAAATAAAAGCAAAGTAAATAAGATCAATGAAGTATTAACACTAATAATATTCTTTAGTTGATAATTTGAAAAAATGTAAGTTCTATTACTTCTATTTAATTATATTACATTTTTAACTGCTATATTATTATAATTTAGATTAAAAAATAAATTATCGTATTATCGTAAGCAATTACAATATTTATTTAAATATTATTTATAGTTATAATTTAAAAAAAAAATTTATAATAATCATTGCTGACTGTAAATAACATTTTGAACTTTTTCCAGCTCACTCTCATCCATTAAATATTTGACAAATACAGCTAAACTGAAGTTCAAAAGATCGAAACTGAACGCATCCAACCAAACGTCAAATAGGTATAATGTATACTTAAGTCAACATAATCTGATTATACAACTCAGCAAACAGTTTAAATTTAAACATTTAACAGACTAAAAAAACATAAATAGATATTTTATAATAACGGCATATAAAAATATTCCATAATAAAATAACATAGAAAAATTACATTCAGTGTCTAATAAAATCCGTTATTATACAATCACAAAATCGTAGCGATATATTTTCAGTATTTTTCATTTTAAACTGAATATATAGATGACATGTTAAATTTAAAATTGAATATTACTATTATTTATAATTATTAAGATATACATAATACATATACTCGGTTTTATCAACAATACCCACGTCAATTCCCATTAATTGGTCTGGATTATAAGAACATTTGTAAACAGCAAGGTAACATAGATTTATACATAGGTTTTCAGCACTTTACTTACTTTGTAAATACTTAATTGTTATTAATTCTTTAAAAACCTAATATTTTTTTATACGGTTTTATCATTATTAGTGGTATAAATAAATGCTTACAAAAGAAATATGAAAATAATAACATGCAATCTACAAAGCAATATAAACCTGACCCATATTAATAGGTACCTACTATCTATTACATGCAAAGATGTTTTAAAATGACATCCCTTGACCTTACTGATTAAATAGAGATAACAAAAACTACCTGCCAAACTAGTAATCAAAGTAAAATATGTATAACATTAATAATAGTTATAACAATTTAAAGAACCTATAGCTTACCGAACAACCGTTTATCATTCCGTTTTCACATCCGGATGGTTGTTTCTTGATGGCACCAACAAAATTTCGCTTCTTTACAAAACAAATAGCAAATAAACACGCATACACAAAACACATGAATGCAAAAAAAAAATGAAAGCACATACATACATGAAAAGCAACTTATCTATTTCGAGGATGAAATGAGGGAAAAAATATTATAAGATTTTACTCACCAATTCATCTATAGGGATAGAAGCGGGTACAGGCTCCTCTGGTATAATAACGGAGGAAGACTTTCGATTAGCTTCATCGCAATAAGATTTTTTCTACCAAAGCATACACAAACATAAAATTGTAAAAACATAACAAAGCATAAAATCGGAAGTTTAAACTAAATTGCGTAAATTGTTAACACATCGTGCCAACTGAATTATAAATTTAATTTAATTGATTTTTAGTACCCAGTTATAATACAACTTAACTACTTATATTATAGAAACTATACATAATTTATAATCTTTATTATATAATATACACTAGTATTAAAACAAAATAAATTTCTCTAAATTTTCTATATAAAAAAAAATAATAATCAAGCTATAAAAAAACCTAATTTTACCTTGTTGTTCATTGTTTTATTATATTATTATCTTCATATTATATACATGGGAAATGTAATAATTAATTATAATAAAATAAACAAGTATTTTAGAACGTTTATGTGGTCAACACATTATGTTATGTTCTTTAAATAAAACAATTGTTTACTTCACAGATATTTATCTAAGCTAATGAAAAATATTATAAGCCAATTATTTTTTATTCGTACATTTATATTTCAAGAGAAAATAAGAAATAAGTAACCTCAAAACAAGCCTAATTCAGGACGATATATATTTTAATAATATACTATTGCACTAGTGTTTTATAGTTCTTTGGGAGGAGTACGTCAAGTATGAAGTATAAACAAACTATATAGTTAGCAGGGGTGATCTCAATTATTGAATTCAGCCGAAGGTGCGGCCAATGTGTTTTTTATATATTTAATTTTCCGTTTCAAACTTCCGGTTGGATAAAATCAACAAAGAATGCTTAAGACAACATATAATTTTTCCCTTTTGAACAACATATGTTTAACGTTTTTATAAAAGTATAGCATGGGAAATAGAATGAACCAATATATACGACCCTACAACTCAATATTTTTTATGTTAATTTTTTTGTTTTTTATATTTTTTTAAATTAAATCGAGTCATAACAATATAACATTTTTTTTTACTGAAAATAAACATGTGTCATACACTGATGACGTGTATAATAACTAAGCATAAAGTGATATTATAAATAGTACCCTACACTTGTGTAATAGTATTAATTTTATGGAAGGGATACAAACAACGAATAAAGAATTTACTTTAAATATAATATATCTAATAAAAATGTTTAAGAAGCAACAATTTATACTTCATTATTGTATAATAATATTTATACTGTAAATTATTTTCTATATATTGACATTTTAAATACCTATACGTGATTTAGTGAACAAAACTTTTTATAGTATGTAACGAAGAGATTATGACTGATTCATTTAATTTACTACAATTACGAAGCAAGATTATTAATATTTTATAACTCATTCGTTACTATTCTAAACGTGCTGATGACACAACACAGTACGTTCTCAATATAGGAATCTTGCTCAGAAGTAGAACAAACCATATGAGGTAATGACTTAAGATTCACAGATATTATTAAACGAAGGCAAACTAATATGAAGGTAGATATAATATGAAACAAGGAGCCAAATAGTTTATCTAACCAAATTACTAATTAAAATACAATATTTATAGTAAGAGAAATAGAATTATTTTTTTTTTTTTTTTTTTAAAGATATTTTAAATTTAATAACAAATAATATTAAAAATGTGATTTGTAAGATATTATATTTTATTTAAAAAAAAAATATTCTTCCACGTTTTAAATAACAGGTATATAATAATATACGAGTTCTATTTTTTAAACAAATATATACAAATTGTTTATTTATTTATTTTATTTTATTTTATTTTTATTTATTCTTCAAAAAGATAATGGGCCCCACTGAACATGTTCGTGTGGGGGCCCATTAATTCACAATTATACATTATAATTTATAATATACCTACTAAAACATTTTTACACCAAGTACTCGTACTATTTTAAGATAAATTAATAAGATGTTACATTTTTCGTTGTTAGCATGTATTCACATAATAAGTAAAAGTATGTACAACTTGTGCATCTTCTTCTATTTTACATAAAAAATTAAAATGTGTCTCCTATGCGAACGGTATTTTCTAATGAAATATTATACTCAAGAATCTTTAATACCGATGTATCTATCTACCTAATACTTACTACTTAAAAACTAATTTCACGACAGAATACTATAGATACAAAAGAAAATATATGAAAACTCCAAGGTCAACATCCAATTAATTCTTGGACAATGTAAATGCTTGCACCCAAATGGACTATTGTAAACGAAAACAATCTCATTGTACTGTTACAATTACTAATTGAGAAACAAATATCTACGGACTTAACTCAAGAAACAACTATAATATAATATTTAAATATTAATTTAAGGGCTCGTATATTTTATAACAAATACATATTAGAAAAAAGATAATTTCGAATACTTACGAGGTCTCGAACGCATACGTTAGATAAGTCATCTTCCTCGACAATATAATCGTCACACTGACTATATTTCATTTCATTTGTCAAATGGCCATTTAAATTCTACAAAAGCCACACATAATAGGCAAAACTTAACACTATTAAATCTAGATACAAGCAGATATGATGCTGGGAAAAGCATATATGGAAAAAAAATAAATAATAAGAAATAAAAATTCCAAAACAAAGGATAAAATTATTATACTCGTCAAATATAAAAAAAAAAAACGTTCAAAATGTAACTAAAAACAAACTTTAAAATAAATATGATTCACCCATTGTTAATTAAAGACAATACAAACAAACTTTAAAATAACATATATGAGCTCAAAAAAGAAAGTGGTTAGGTTACCTTGTAGATGTAAGAACCGTGATTGTGATTAACACCAAGGAAATAGTATTGATAATTTTAAAGGAGATGAAATAAATATAATAGAGGATAAACTAAGAATTTTTGTAAAAACTTACTACAGATATATTTTCTTTTTCATCTGATTTTTTCGACTTTTTGGTCTTTTTGGTTTTGACAACCGTGGTAGACGCCTCACCACCGGTAGCAGACGACTTTTTCTTCACTGTTTTGCGTTCGGTTGTCGTTTCCGACACTACCTCGGTCTGCCAAAACACAATCAAACATTAAACAACTATTATTTCCTGTACGTTTTTAGACAAAAATGGATAGAAGACAGTCATAAATTTTCTACTGTAAGAAGATAATATAATTTCTAGTCAATTGTTGCCCCTGGTACAATGGTATAATGAACAATAGGGGAAGAACACCGTGACGATAACCCGACAGCAATGCATGGACTTGAAATACATGTCGTATATGTTTCTGGTCAATTCCTACTTAGTGTTTACGTATGAGATATAATCGACTAGTATTTTTTATTTTTTTTCAACTCATACTAAATATTGAGTATTTTGTGGTTATAAACGCACGCCACACCACGTGAACTTATAACTACATAATAATATATTCAGTCGGGCAGAAAAATTTCTTGAACATTTTTTTATGACAAAATAATATTGTATAGTAAAATGTAAAGTACCTATCTAAGTAAATTAATTTTAGTATTCAAGTAAATTATAAATTTCCAATTCTACTCATAATTAATGATTAATATTTAAAAAAAAAAAATGTAGACCAAAACAAACTGATAATTTTATCTAAATTGAGTAAATTCCTGGAAATTTCTATGAACATAAACAATGAAGTAAATACTATAAAAAAGATGCGGTAAACATCCGAAAAACATATGTTTTAAGCTTCAGCTTAACTTTTGAGCAGCAATTGGGCTTTTACTAATGTATACATTTAAATATAATTTTATGAAAATAAAAAGCAATTTTTATTAGAAACAGCTAACAAAGAGATAGGAAATAAACATGAGAACATCGTAAATTGAAACAATATTTGGCAATACCATATTTCCGGTTTCATGAACAATTTTTCACGGTATAGGTATCCGATGTGCATAAACAACATTAAGTTTGAACTAGTATTTGATAGGATAAAATACATATATTATAATGTATAGTTTCAAATACATGCCATATCCTTTAAAACTTAAAAAGGAAACTAGATAAATTACATAAAATAAAAAAATTTAAAATATAACTTATATAATTTTTTGTTAATATTGATTTTAAGAAATAAATACAAACAAACACGCTTTAAATATAAATACTTTAAAATCTTTTTATCTAAATGCTTTTCAAACATTTAGAATATTAAAATGTGTTTGGAATTTTGTATAGGTACACAAAAGGCTCTGAAAGTACAATTTAACACCAATATACTAGCACTGCATACAGTTCATGTCATCGGTAGGAATTGTGGTTGATTACACGTCAGTCGTCACACACTAATGAATTATGAATAGAATGAAACCATTTTATTTCATAGCCTATGTTTAAATTAGGTACATACACAAAAGTATGTATAGTGTTATACGAATTAATTTAAAAAAAAAAAAAACAGTAAATCTAACTGTAGCTAGTTTAAAACTAAGTTAATAATCAAAACTATATCTAATACTAAAGCTTAAAAGTATTAATTATTAAATATTAATCAAACAAAAACTCACAAAATTGTTAGTTATGGCTGGTGTATTAATATCAAAACAATCTTGGTTAAGGCTAACAGTAGTGATTTCGATGGGCGAATTTTCTTCATAACCATTTGATTCGTTTTTTTTAATTTCTAATCCCACAACTTCATCAACTGTAGTCCAAGTATCAAATACCAATTCAGTTACATTATCCGTCTCGTCAACCGGTAGGGGTCTAGTAAATACACGAGGCTCCTCTAATTCTGCACGAGAAGGATCCTGGTCTATAGCCTCCTTCGTAATACCATCTTCGAATCCGCTACTCATAGTATCAGATAATGGACCATCATTATCAATATCTTGTTCCGATTCTAAAACGATTTCAGAACCGAGACCCGTATCACTTGTCTCTTCTGTATGTTGTTTTTCTGTTAACAGTAAAAGCTCACTGGTGTCTTTTTGAACTTGGTATTCGTTTGATTTTAAGGACTTAAGGTCTACATGTTCCATGTTATTGGACTGTCTAACACTGTCACTATGAATTGATTCTGCTGTTAGCATTATGTCTACACTATATTTAACACGATTGGCTGGAGTTTCACTTTCGTTAAAACGTTTGGACAGCTCACTGTCAATGACATTTTGCAACGAATCGTCTTTGTCGTCTGAATCATCAGCCTTGTTAGTTTGCTCAACTATGTTATTGGAATGTTCTGGTGCATTATCATATGTACTTACGTTATTGACGCCCGCCATATGCAACGGTGACGGTTTTGACGTTTTTTCTGAAAAATGGAAAAATAATTCAAATGATACAGTTATATTTCAGAAATACTCAAATTACCTAACCATCACAAGGTAATTATTGTTTAAAAAAAAATGTATTAACATATTGATATCGACTATATCAATATTTTCGAGACGCAAATAGACTATGACCCTTTTTAAATCTTTTTTTGCGGAACGCAACTCACTTACTGATAATAATTTCGAACGCAATTAGTATGTTCCCGAAATAACAACCGTAATAGGTACATTAAGACTATTGTTTTATTTTATTTCATATTTTATACTATTTAAATTACCCAACTGCAAATTACCTTCATTACTCATACTATTAACGGATTGATATATTAAAATATAATCGAATTATTGTATAATATAGGTACTATTAAATTTAAATTGTATAAGTTTGTAGTTTTAATAGATTAGTAAAAATGAAAAATACCTAGGTATAAACTACAAAAATACTCCTTACTATTAATATTATTACAAGCCATAATGCAAATTGTATCATTTTATCTATTAACAACTAAAAGTCGTTGACATAAAAGTGACATATTTGAAATAGTAATATTGTATAAAATTATTCATCGAGGGTTTACAACTAACAGAACCCTGGTATAGGGGAAACTGGTTTTTGTCGTTATCTCTATAACCATATAGAACAATATAATGCATTTAAGTCATCACTTCAGCTGTATATAGACAAGTTGAAAAACTGGCTTAACAACTCTTAAGAATAAGGAAGGTTAGTGTCTAATTTTAAAGAAAGTGTCAATCAGAATTATTAAAAAAACTCTTCGTTCTACGTATAAACAAATGTGCAATAACCTAACAATATAGTAAGCTTATAAGACAATACATATCATACAATTCTTGTTTTATGTTAAATGTAAGCTTTGACAATAAAACGGGAATTAAAAGTAATAAGAATAAAACACTGGACAATATTATAATATATGTTTTACGATTTTTCAATTGTAAGCAAATGAAATTATAACAATCACATATTATACTAGTTTTAAAGATATCATTGATAACAAAAAAGTACACAATAAAAAGTAATTTTGTGGGAATGGTGAGCTACACTGTATTTTTAATTTCAACTAGAAGCTACTATAAAAGTTAAGTCGGAAATAACACGTAGGTACTATTATAAAATTAAATTTATATCTATATATATATATATAAATTAAAAGTAATATACCATATAAGTAAATTTAAATTATGAAAAAAAAATTATATGAAGTTAATGTTGCAATGAATAATAATTAATAACTAATAACTATTAGCCAATTAACCAATCAAAGCTTATAAACTAAAAACACAGTTATACAGCACTAGTTATTTATACATGTGTCCAATCCAATTTTGGTGATAAACTTAAGCGTTACAACTTTTACATTTTTAATGTGAAATAAATATTTATTAAAATTAAATTACTTTTTTAAATTATTAGTTTTCACGTTAAGTTGGGCTATACCTACTTACGGCTTTTTACAAATTAAAAGAATTTTGTACAAAAATGAACTATTTTTCTACTAAATTTATTAATGATAACACCATTTTGAAATACAACCAATAATACGCTACTAACACCTTGACAAGCTAACGCCAAATATTACAATTTTAGAAAATTTTCTAAGTAGTCAATCACTCAATACTTAATGTAAATACCTATCTAATTCAATTAACTATTTAAAAAAAACATGATCACAATAATAAACCATTATCAATGTTAGTTTGATACAAATAATATACCTAATTGGCCGTAACAAATTAGTAATGGTGACATGTATTTATATAGATCACATTTTTATATATATAAGAAACTATAACGAGTCTCCGCAAGCGTAAACTCTATAGGTTTGAGTTACTTTTTAACACTCTTAATATGATTATGTAATTTAGTAATGATAAATTGTACCAATAAATAATAATGGTTAATACATAAATAATGCATAATTAAATACATACAATATACATAACATAATAATATACATTATAAATACAAATTATTGAAAATATTGAAAAGTATGAAAATTTAAAAATTTAATTTAATACACTAATTATTAAACAATATAATATGGTCTGATTATAATAATTTATTGAATACTATTCCAATACTATTTTAAGTCTAATAGTGCTTAAAATGAATTTTTATTCATAATACGAATGTAAATATTTCATAACTTAATAAAAAAATAATAACTTTAGATTATTATAATTTTATATTATTGGTAGGTATTATTATATAATCAATAAATTGTATCCATAGCAAGTTGAAGGATTAAGGACATTTTAAAAAAGTTCAATGACCCCTGCAAAATATGCATAACGTGGTCCATTGCCAGTTTCTAGACATATGGAAGCTTTATTATTAAAATAACACGAGTGTAACAATAATTATAAATGAAATGAAATGGCAAGAATTACCGAACCCCATAAAACCATAAGACAAAAATTATAGGTACTATTCTCACTTCACACAAATTATAACATGAAAAATAATTAAGTTATCTAGATACTATTAAAGCTCGAAAATCTAGTCTAAAAATACTTGAAGAGTTAAATATTTTTATATTTACAGTATTTTCTCTAATTGCAAAAAAAAGTACGTATAACCAATCATTGAAAATATTTGAACAAATAAAATAAACAAGTAAACAAAATTATTTTCAAAATATCTACATTTAAAACTTTTTTTTAACAAAATAACACAGGTTAATTTTAAAATTTTTTAATAAAACATCTACAATCTTGCATCGAAATTAAGAAAATGCCTTACACTAACGGCATCTGTATCCTGCTTGTATGAGAAACTTATGAAATAAAAAATAAACACTATAATATGTATTATTATTTATTATGAAGTATCTAAAGTATGGATTCATTTTACACCATATTTATTTAACGTCCAAAAATTATCAACCTAAAAACATTTCAAGCGTATATATATATATAATTATAATAATCACCTAAGTATATAATAAAATATTCAATAAGTTAGCATTTTATGTACAAAAATCTATGGGCGTAACTAAAAGTAGAAGACATTGACTTTTCTATAAGTAGTTATAGAACTGGATCAATGATACTATAAAACATTTACAACCACACGTCATGCAAATTGACTATTGTTTACTTGTAGAAGTATAAAAATACATTAAATTCCATTTAAAAATAAAATAAGTAGGTACTATTGAAAATATTAATATTACTAAAACTGTATATTGAATAGTTTAGTTAGGTATTATACAACAAAGTAATTAATTTTAGTGATACTATTAAACTTATTTATGATTTTAATTACAATTTATTTTACTAAGTTATCTTAAATAACTATTTTCAATAGTTTTACAGATTAAAAACTTGATTTAAAATATTAGTAAAATAAATAAAGCTAAATTTAAAACAAGGTATATACAATTAGAGATACAAGTATTAATAAACTTATTGCATATTTTATAAGTTATAATATTCCCTAATTTGCCCTATAGTATAATGGGGAAATATTAAATTAATTAATAGCGTGAGATATAAAAATAAATGATATAAATTCTTTTTAAATTCATAATAATTGATAATTAAACTTTATTATATTCACACAACTGCTTTAATAGTGTATTGTGATGTATTTAAAATTATAAAAAAAACAATAATTAATACATAAACCTATTATCGTAGTATTTAGCAATTTGACAATTTAATATTTTTTTTGAACTAAACCTGAACAACTGATTAATCAATACTAAAATAACATATTTTAACACAAAAAAATGTGCAAATTTTAATTTAAAAATACAGGATTTATATATTATCTACATAATCAACAGGATGTTAACGTACACAATGAGATCACATTATCTGTGACGATTGGATCTATGACTGGAAATAATAGTATAAAACCAAATCCTTAGAAAAAAAAATAGAATTTAATATAGTACACACAGTCAAAATAACAAGCGCCAATGTATCAAGTTCACTAACCTACAGAGCAATTTAGCCTCGTGAGAAATATTTCCACCACCGTCATGTTGTTAACAATAGAAAAAAGTTATAAGACACAATATACTAGTAATTAAACAGATTCCTTTTTATTTTAAAATTGTTCATTTAATATTTAACAACTTCAGTCTTTCTATCAGAATTTGTTCCTTGATATTTTACATAAACAGTAGAAAATTATACAGAGTGGATTCGAATGATATCACCTGATTAAAATTGATCAGGTAATACAATTTTGTTTTATTAATCCAAAACCTAAACATACTTGCGTACAATAATAATTGTACTAGGCGTTTTATGCACAAACATACAGGCCAAGATTCTGAGACATGGAACATTTTCTTTATGTAATTCTCTACCAAAGATATTTTCGTTTTGGCACAGCCGACAACATTCTTGTACTTTTATATGTGTACATTCAAATGAACGACGAAAGAAGCTGATACGATGCACACGTGATGTGTGCATACGCATAAATAGAGATTAATTTTTATACTATCTGATTTAAACAGTGGGTATAATTCCGTTATTATATACATATCGAATAATTATTTATTTAATTAGTATACTTTATATTTATATCCAATAAAAATAGTGTAATTACTAATTTTCAAATAAAATGTAAAAAAGAGAATTGTAATCCATAATTCCGAATCAACCAAGAGAACGAAACCTATAAAATACACACACATTTAGGGCAGCTCTTTTGTAGTATCGAATTTCCTGGTAAAGAACGTGATTTTTAGAATAAACATGGTTCTACATGGGAGTTATACAGTATTACACTATAAGGGATATACACAACCGTAAACTATACACAACACGTTTTTGAGATATATTACCTTAACTTCATACAGAAAAGAATGTCAACAATTTCTTTTACGGCATTATAGTAGATATACGTATATAAAATGTCTGACACATTTTAGAAAAATGTTAATAATCAATAGGTTGGTACTACAAAATGCCTACAATATTGTCTATAAGTTAATAATACAGTTTAAATTGGTTACACTCCGTTGGCTGAAAAATTGTGATTGCATATAGTTATTGCTAGTGAAATATCCGATCCTGAAGAGTATGTATTGTGGCGAGAATATAGTACCAATAACTATTATGATTTTAACACAAGCATAATCTTGACTGAACATAAATACTAAATATTATCACTACAATAAAATAATATTTAATCATAGCAAAGTAATCAAACACATATATTTAATTTATTAAGAATAATAATGTCTATAAAATATATGAGATTATGCTAAGGATCTATTATTTTTTATAACGTGTTCGTTCGTAACTTTTTGATGACACGCGTGGTATTAATGACGTATTCAGATTTTTTACCGTAAGAGAAGTTACAATAAATTAATATAAATGTATAAATTAATATATCTTACATTTAAGATACAAAATGTTATTTATTAATTTATTATTAAAATTTAAAAATGATAACCAATTGTTTTAAATATGTAAGTACCTGCCGAAGTACCTATCAACTTAATTCGTATAAAATATTGGACATTATAATAAACTAATAAGAAGGAAAATAAGACTAAATTTTTAAATAAATGTGTAGTCATATTTTTATTAGGTTATATTATATAAGAAATAGAAATACAGGGTTATTTTCAGATTACCCAATAATACCATTGATCAAAAATATTTGATAATACAAATTTATTATTATTTTTTTTTTTTAATTCTCATTTGAAAGAACCAATCCTTTACAGCGAAATGCACAAAAAGTTTATAAATTTATAGTATGGTATGAATATGAAGGAGTTGTACACGGAGCTACCCATTATTAACACTTAACTCAATAAAAAATATAAATATTATTATTATTAATTTATTTCCTATTACTCCGCACCAAGACGATGACTCTATGGGTCAATAACCAATAAAAACTAATATTACAATTTTTATTAATAGATAACATTTACACTATCAATACACACATACACTTATTATATAGGTACCTCTGAATAATTTTAAAATACTTAAGTTGCAACATATTGATTGGGTAATAAATCTACTATTAAACAGATTCACTAAGTCTCAATAATAAAAACGCAATTAATGGTTATCATTTTATCAACAGAATACTAAACAATAACAATTTTATTTAAAAAAAAAATTATAATAAATAACCTATAGGCATGTAATATTTATCTAATATATTAAAATTTAGCTTTTAAAATAAATACAATTAAATTAGTCGGGATCAATACATTCAATAGTAAAATTAATTTAAATTAGTAACTGTTTAAAATCAATAAATACGACAATAACGTAGTTGTTACCCTGATAAATTTATTTTAATATTGTATGGAAAAATATTTAATTAAACATTTAACATTCTCATAAAGAAGTTAATTTTAATACAGGCGAAACCAATATATATATCTAAAAAACTAAAACCGTTAAGTTGGCACACTTAAATATTAGTTATTTTAATCTTATTTAACAGTAGTAGCCAACTACTATAACATAAAACTTTCGTGGGAGAATATACAAATCTTACACAATTTCATTTTTATTTGTGACAATATTGTGAGTTTATTATCATTCTTAAAGTAGAAATATTGAAAAAAATAATATGCGATTTATAGTATGGTCAAGAATTAAATGTGTAAAGCTATGTGGATCAATGCCAACCAAGTTTCATGCTTCATTATAAAATATGTTTTATTTTTGAGCTCTACTTATCAAATTCTATTAATAAAAACCCCAAATATTATTTCAAGAAAAAGCTAGTTTATTTATTATTTTTAATTTAAAAAAAATATAGGTATAAGATAAAATTATAGTACAAATATTAGCAACTAGTAACAACCAACTAATATGTTTGGAATTATTTTCGAATTCTTACAATATATAATATATATATAGCAATAAATGTTATAAAATGTTGATGTGTACTTGATAAGCAGTAATAAACCAATCAATTGAAATAATACGATTCCAATAACATAATATTATGTTTATTAGGTCGATAAAATTAAAAAAAAACTTTTTAGTTCATAATTTAAATATAAATAATATTATACAATGAACATTACCTAATCTCAATAATATTATTTTTTTTAAATAATTCTAAAATAAATCTTATATGTTTGATCAATTAGCTATTAGAATTTAGAGTAAATAATTTTCATAACCTATAGTGTAATTAAATATTTCAATCTATAGCAAAAAGTAATAAACACTAAATAAAATTAAAAAGATTTGAAATGTTAGCAATATTTTAAGTTACATACCATTAAATGAAACGGTAATAATAATTTTAAGTTCGATAAATAAATAATTGATTTGTTAATCATAATATTAAATATGATTTACGATAATTTAGGTACGTAGGTAAATCTTAATACATATTAAATAGGTACTGAGTAATAGTTAGATTTAGTACTAAGGACATTAATTTATAATAATTAATTTTATAGAAGGATAATAGAAAAATGCAGTAATTAACGATAATAATATTTCGATACCTTATTTCCAAGAGTAAATATGCATTCAGAACAAATTTACTGTAACCATAATAACGAGTAAAACATATTTTATAATTCAATGTTTTTAAATGTTCTCACAAAGATCTTAAAAATGTTAGTCTATACACACACAGACAATTATAATTTAGAAAATCTTAAAATACATCAAAAGACGTAAATATCTAATTCACAAAATATATTTCATTATAAATTTATCACTTAGGTAACATAATATAGGAAGCACTTTGAACCTTAAAAAAAAAATAACTACCAGCATATAATAACAGACCAAAAATCATTTGACTGCGTAGGTATATTAACTTTGAACGCCAATATACAAAAAACATATGTAGATACATATTTATTTATATTATATATTCGTGTTATACAACAGAACTCTATAAAATAACATATATAATACATAATATATATTAAAAATAGTAAAGCCATTTATAAATTATATTTATATTTATCTTACCACTAAAAAATTCTATATTTATTTGTTTATTTCAATACATATGCCTATAACGAAATAAAATACTCACTATAAAAGAGCAAAAACTAAGTTCTTATACTATGACTATGAGTAATATATATTAAATATAAAAATCTAATACATAAATATAAAATGAATTACATACATGTACCTTTATATAAGAAAATAGATAATTCGATAATAAGTAAAAACTTATGAACTAATTTATTTATGTTACAGATAACCTATCAATATTTTAAAATATTATAAATGTATAACAAAACACTTATTATAACTTCCCAGGATGTTATATAATATAATAGCTATAATACCTTAAAATAAATGTCATAAACTTTTATTAAATAATATAAAATCTTTAGAACAGAAATTAGCGTTTACAATTATTCAAGTGGGTGCTTGTAGAATTCCCATTCAATATTTTTTAACTACATAACCCATTAATATTTCATTGATTTACTTTAACTAATAAATAATAAAAATGCATACCTAATAAATAATATATTTCAATAAAAATCAACTATATCCTTTAATTTGTATTAATGTATTCTTTTACGTAACATAAATAATTATTTAATTTATTAAAGTATATAACAATACAAATAGTTAGGCCACGACAAATAATTATTTTTTGTAGGTAGAACTATACAATTTAAAATTTTTATTTTTATAAGAACATATACCTAACTAATTATACAAATTATTAGTTTATAACATGCTATAACATACGCGTCATAAGTACGTTCAAACTAGAGAACAATTTCGTATATCGGTATATGGGTGTGCATCATACGTATCACAGCTAGGGTAGTTCCAGGACGATGAACCTGTTTTATAATAGTGTGAGAATTATGAAATATACGTATTAGCTTCTTGTCAATTAACGCAAGTAGGTACTTACTCCCACACAATACGTAATAATCATTATTCTTTAAACAGAAAAAATTTAATTTATTATTATAACGTGTACCTAACATTAAAAATTAGTTTGAACGATTTAAAGAATTATAATATATACTATTATATAGCTCTTTTTCAGTTTTTTTTTTTTTTAATTATTCGGAGTATTTCTTACGTGAATAAATATAATATACCAAATACCTACTAATCCAGTTTTAACAACACAAACGAACCTTTACACGATTGCACTGGTTATTATCTAAGTATAAAAATTATACCGTTATTTTTGTAAAACAGTTCAGAATTTAAGTGCATATTGACTGGCAAGTTCTACTTAAATAAAAAGACAATATTTTAAATTAGGCACACGAGTTGTCATAAAAAAAAAACCAGTTTTATGATACATTTTAGGAATGCTAAGGTATAATTTAAAAGCACATTTTAATCATTATATTTCTTTATACTGGTATAAATTATATTGTAGATTTACAATATACACCTTATTATTTTACTACTCAGCCATTATAGAATAGTTGTTTAGTAAAAATATATTAATAATAAATACACACGATTCTATGCAGCTCATTGTCAGTTTTGGATATTTTGGTTATACGAAAATTACGTAATAATGCACAAAATTGTATAATATATTGTACATAGATAAATATTATGTATTTATGTAAGCTACAATAATTGATTAAGTATCTACATTATTTATTCATTATCGCATCATATATTATCCAACCACGACTAATATATAAAGTTAAGAATGAGTGGAATAGAGTGGTAAGGGGTACTCTGCAAAATGTTAATCCACTACTCCGTTCGTCTAAACTTTAAATACTAATAAAGTACTAATCCAAAATTTGATTATTATAGACAAAATACTCCGAATAATATTTTGTTTTGGAGTATGAAATTAAAAATGAATGGTAAAAAAAAAGTAAAAACTTACAAAATTATAACGTTAAAAAAACAGTAAAAATATTTTTTTTCATCATAAATATGGTTTTAAAATGACATTAAATTACAGTAAAAATATATTTTAAAACAAAAACATTTCGAAATAATGAGTGTAGACACTTAAATGAATCACTTGATGGGTGATACACCAGCATTTGTCAAAATATATTTTTATACTAGTAGGTAGTGTATTACCTACCTGTTTTTTTTTTTTAAATATTTTATTCCAAAAATAATATACTTGTGGTCATAATTTGTACACCTAGAGTTAGTTTAATGTAAGTAGTAAATTAAATTTATTTTTTTTTTTTATTTTTTATTTTAGTGATCCCTGCAGTACTTGATAATAATTAATAACTATTAAACTATATTTATATACTACTTTAACTTATGTAATTTATCTATCGTATTCTATTTGCATTTTAGCATACATGAATAATAACACTAAGTGAGTAGTGACATGACTAATAAAAGTTAATATATAATATATACTTATTTTTCTTCCTTATTATTAACATACTATCATAACTATCATAATTAAAAAACCAACGTTTATTAGTTTATTATTATACTGTTATTCAAATACGAGTATATTGATATTGATATATATATGATGCTATGTTTTACAACTTATCATTGTTATTAATTTAATATAAATTGAGCTGACGCCTGTTTTTATTATTAAATAAATAAATATTATATTTGTACATATCAAGTACAAATATTCGTATCAAAGTCTCTATGATATTCTTTTAATTATCATGAATACTTATAATTAAATCTGACATCAATTAACCTGTTTATAGGATTTGGATGAAATAATCTCTACCATATATTTTATAATAATAAAATAATACGAAGATATTCTATAAGCTAAGGAAAATAAATACTCTTATTTCTCTTAAATTTTTTTGATATGAAAAAAGGTTTACCTATCCATTTTTGACAAAAATATATTTCTATCGTCGTAGGTATATGCAATTTGAAAAACCAAATAAAGTAATTTTCTATTTACCGATAAAAGTGAATACCTTAATACAAGGTGATTCATACTTTAAATATTTTAAACGATTAATAAATATACAATCCAGATAAAAATTGATGGTATAGGCCGTATAGGTAAATTCGAGAAAATATTACAATAAATTTTAAGTGATTGTAACCAAAATAATAAGCATGAAATAACAGTAAGAAATAAAAACAAATCTAAGATAAAATATGTAAGCTTTTCCATTTGTGTACTTATAAAATTTTTATTTTTTATTTGAAATATTACGAATTAAATGGTAGCAAGTCCAATTTTTAAAGTTAATCAGAAGAATATATTATTATTGTTATAGGTAGCAGAAGCAGTACTGACCTTCAGTTGCAACAGAAGCACTAACGGTTAACGTCAACTGAGCGGCACGTCGCCATCGTGTATCTTTTAAGACTATACTAGGAGCTAACAGACATGCAATATTGCGATTCTCTGGGTTTTATTCATAAATATCATTTAAAAATAAACACAAATATAAAATATAAAGTAAATGATTTTTATTCAGAGTTATAGTTTCAACATTTTCTATATAGAATTACGTATTATAATCGCTTTAAAGCATCTAAAAATAGTGAAAAAAGTAAATAATGTACTGTAGTAGCACCTTCTCACTTCATACTTATGGTCTTGAATAAATTGGTTTCTTGACCAAAATGATATGTTATTATTGAACAAATAATTTAATTAAATAAATATTTTTATAAAAATACGGAACACTAATTGTCTTCGTTAGTTTACAAATATTATTTGAAAATCAAATGATTGACATAGTTAAAAGTTAAGTACAAAGCTTAAACAATTTTTAATTTCTTTAAAAAAATAAGTAGGTAATTTATTTAACTATACATAAGCTATTCAGTTCATGTTTAGTTGCAGATAAATACTTAGTAAATATTAAATATGAATTTAGAAACTTAAAACACTTTTAAGAAATAATACCTTATTAATAATTTTACATTTTTTATTCTCGACGGGAGATAAAGAATAATATATTACAAGTAGAATTTGATTGAAATATAATAAAGGTTTATTTAACAAATTACTATAAGAACTAACAAGGCCGGGTACAAAAATCTCTATCGAAGGACATTGATATGGTCATTAAATTTCAAGGAACAAAATAGTATAAAAGAACGTCTTTAAAAGTAAATTAAGATTTTTGTACACTGTTAAATATTTACTAAAATATATAAAAATAAGTATTCCAACGTGTATGTTATTACTGGGGTTATTACAGATAAGTATAACAATTATTATTGATCTAAAAATTGGTTACTTGAAACAAACTTTAAACATTTAACAAAAAATTCTATATGTACTTAAATTCACAATATTTAAAGCATTTTATCTTCGACAGCACAATACAATGTGTGCCATAACATTTTCAACCAGAAACTCTCGAGACACAATACTTCACAGGCAAAACCTGCATCGCGAACCGGTTTTTCTTTCATCCTTTCTCGGGGTCAATGTTAGCCACAGAAGAAACACGAAGAGTAATTTTTTTTCAACTAAACAATGGTAAATCTTTTATGAATTTGCACTATTCAAATTAACACGTGGTAAAACATTAAATAGAAAATGTATATACATTTTTAACAGTTCATGAGAATAGGTATAAAAGCAAGTTTTTAATTTAAAAAACATTAAATAATAATCGAGATAATAATCTATTTTACTATAATTGAAATTTAATACTGTAATATTACCTGTACCTATTTATATGATTTTAAAATTTTATTCGCAATAAGAATAATTTTGAATATTAAAATAATGTATTAATGTGGAATATTTTTTTAAAAAATTCTCGATTTTCTAACTTTTTTTAAAAGTTATTGTTTTAATTTATAAATTATAGTAAAAATGTCTCATTCCTCCCCTGGCTATACAATTATTAAAAAATAGAAAAATAAGTTCTATGAATTATGTGATCTTATAATAAAATTATCACTGATATACCTCGTGAGTCGTGATGTACTAAGTTTTTTAGATTAATTTTCAATATACAAATGCTAGCGATACACGCCTAAATAACGCGCGATTATTTGAAAATATTCAAACTCAAATTTAAAAAAAATAATAATTATCTTTTATTTTACAATCAGTGTTTAATTTCCAATTTCAAATAATATTCATAAACAAAAATGTTATTCATAAACTACAAAAACTAAACAATTTACGAAAATAAAACTAACATATTATTATATCTGTTATTATACATTTCTTTAAATAAAATAATTACTGATAACTTGTATAATAAGAATTAAAAAAACTCTAAACTGACTACTGTGATAAATCTTACTTATCATACTTGTTTTTGTTATATTTTGTACTAATATGATAGAAGATTTGTACTATTAATTGGTTTTTTGTAAAAACATAATCAACACAATGAAATTGCTATTTCACAATTGAATTATTATAACAATGTATATGAAAGTAATTAACTGTAAACAATATTAGTTCACACTCGTGAAAGAACTAAAGCTATTGTTTTGATTAAATTGGAAGCTTTCTTTTACTCCACGAACTGAATATCTGACAGCCAAACTACTCAAACGAGTGATACACTTTAATTACAACTGTTAAGTTTGACTAATAGATAATATTACTGTATGAATATCAGAATAAGCATACTAAATTGTTTGTACTGGAAATTATTTAATATTAGTTTAAAATACTTAACTATTGATGAAAATAGTATACAATGACAAGTTATAAGATCATAACAACTAGATACTAACTACTTCCTAATTAATTATAAATACATGGTATTAGTTTTAGTATAATATACTAAATAGGTACATTAAACATAGTATTTTATTAATTTGAATAATTAATTTTCTAAATTCAGAGTTATATAATTACATTACTTAACTCATAAAGTATATTAATTGTAATTTTAGAGTTACTTAAATTAAATTGATTATTTTTTTTTAACAAAAGCGCATAAATAAATGAAAATTATAATCAATTGAAATTCTATGTGAAATAGATACCTAAAATCAAAGAATTTAGCAAAATATTAAAAACCTAAAATTATTGGCAACAAACGACAATATTATGAATTAGACTTTAAACTTTCCTATTTAACTAATTAAATTTGTCGACAAACCCAAAATTAAATATTATTATATTCGATACTAAGAATATTGTATTTAGTAATGCTAGTCACTTTTATTAAAAAATTACCAACAGACTTCCAGTCATAGTCAGAGATTGGTGGAAGGGGGGTGCTTGAGGAGGACTTAGTCTCCCCGCCCCCAAATTATTGAATATTTTGCAAAGTATAATATAGAGTCAATTGGTCAAAGCCCCCCTTCTCCTTAAGTTCAATCAAACCTCTTCCTATGCTTTCAGCTATATTTACACTGATTAAATAAATGACAAGATAAATTTTTTATAATCACCAGCAATAAAATTGTTTTTATATCTATCACACTTTTGAATAGGAACTTAGTACATACTATGAGGATTAATTCTAGTGTAACATTCTGCCTCAATGAGCATAAGGTTAGTTTGTGTGTACATAATGTACCTATATTAAAAATGTATTTTTTTTAAGGTAAAATCAGATGAATATTTAAAATTCAACCAATTGTTCATGACACTAGAAAGCTAACACATAATTATCATGTCTTCAAATAGATTTTACATTAAATTCAAGTGGTATATACAGGGATATACAAGGTATTTCTTTGCTGGTTTTATTCACTAATTTTTTAACTAAGCTAAACTGCAGAAATTCCTGTAGAAATTTAGAATATATTAATTGCTTCATGTTTCAAATACCTAAGTGATTACCTACAAAATGAAGCAACATTACATTTTTTTAATGAAACCCATTAATTACTTACCTCTGTAGGTACCTACCTACATTTTTAAATTTAGAATGAAAATATTCTTACCCAAATTGTAACAAGAATATTACAATTAGTGAATTTCTTTTATAACATACCAACTATTTTGTTCAGTAAATTTTATTTTTAACTAAGTACCGGCTTGTAAAGAATAAAATATGTTTGTTTTGAATTAATATTATGTATCTAAACATTTACTTGTTATCAATCTAAACACTCTTACACTATAAACATTTAAGTAGATTAGTTAAATAAATAGTAAAATAATAGTTGAATAGGTATCATTATTTATTACTCATCAATCGTCAAATAAATTATAAACATGGGAAATAACAGAATAAATTATTCCAGAGAGAATTTATTTATTTCAATGATAATTTAAAACAATTAGGTAGTTTATATTTTGTACTCAAAAATTAATAATTAGGCATAGGTAAGAGTAAATCTATAATTAGTTTAACAGTCATAAATCAAAAATAGTACAAATGACAGTATTACAATATACAATATAAGTAAATTAAAGTTTAAACTATACTCTATAGTATAGGTTCACCAAATAAATAAAAATTAGTTATTAACAATAATTTGAATACCGCATATTATAATAGAAATACTCATAGAAATACTTAAACTTAGAATCATCTATATTTCTACTCTATCTATAAAACAAATATTACCATATTCAATTAAACTAAAAAATAATAATTTACCTATATATGATCAATCATAAATTAATTCATAATAATTGAATAGATGTAAATAAATATAATAAAATATCATAGGTAAATGTTATTATTATTATTAGTGTTATACATCAGTTATTGTTCTAAACTTTTTTTAGAAGTGCATCTAAAATAAATATTACTCTGATGCTACTGTCCCAATGTATGTGCTGCAACTATTATGGAATACCATTTGGCAATTGCCAGCGCTGACTTGTACACAATGAAACAATGATATTATGTGTGCACAACTACGGCCTATCTATCACATTACTACAAATTTTACGCAAATAATTAGAAGTTTAAATTGAAAATAATTTTAATAGTTCGAAATAAATAATAATATTAAATGGATTGCTTGATATTTGGAAATAAATTTTCAAGAATCTACACAAAACGAATGGAATAAACTAGTAAATATAGGTACCTACACATTGCTTGAACACATTATTCTAAAATATATACCTACGCGTTGAAATATGAAACCGATTTATTTTTAAAACGCCAAGAATGTATACGTTACATTGTGTTACGTCATTTGTTAAAATTAACCAGACGATTAGCAGACCTTAATTGTAACTAAAAAAAACGACTTTTTTTCCTATATTATACACAAATACAATACACCGGCCCAAGAATCAAGATCATTAACAGACCGTCTTATCAAATTTATCCGACAAAAATCAAATTCAAATAATAACGAGTCTATTATATTTATCGTTACTTACAGTCTTTGAAATATTCGAAGTTGGACTTCCGGCAAAATCGACACTTGCTCTCACACTGCACTCGATACAATTTTTTTTTTTGTTTTTTTACTATAAAATGTTTGACATTTATGTAGTGATTAAATTATACAGAACGATTTAAATACTGCGAATCGAATTCACCGAACTAATAAAAGTCGAGTAAAGCGAGAAAAATCTACGAAAACACTGTACCCGACCGCTCGAGAGTGACAACAAGACTAACAAACCGGCCGCGGTCTGGCGACTGCAGCAGAATGGAATTTACAGTGCAACAGACGAGCAATAAAAGTGATAGCGATGTATTAAAATTCCCTTGTGCGGCCAAAGACGAAAGACCACTGGAGTACAGTGTGACCAGCCTGTACGGTAAAACAAAAAGCCGATAGACGCGAATACCGACCGACCGACCGACAGCAGCAGCTTGCCAGCAGGCAGTTGTAACTTACAACTACTGTTACTCCCTCCGGTGGACGGTGACCGGTGGCGATGAGCGATGGCGTTAGCTGCACTCTGCAGTAAGCGGTATGCACTATGCGAATGCGACACTACCGCATCGACGACTATGAAAATATCATGTAAATGTGCGTGTTTTCGATCACGGTCGTAGAGCGAACTCTCTGGCTTTTCGGTGGCGGGGAAAATGAGACTTCGCGTTTCCATGGCGAATGCACGGTTATAGACACCTGTGTTTAATAATATCGCAATCCACCGTATATTACCGTACCTACTCTATGTAAAAACTCGCGATCCTAGTCGTTTTACAATAATATATCATTACCATTTTGAGTAGGTACCTATTATGTGCTGCACGACGTACGTGAGTACTGAGTAATTATAAAGGAAGAAGAATGTAAGAATGGGTGCAATTAAAAAGAAACTCGAATTAATAATGGTTCTCATATACCTATGACGTACGTTACGTACAAATTTATAAGATTAATATAGGTATTATAATATATGTATACACCTGCAGCGAGTACCAGATTTCCAGCTATACCTATAATGTGTGAAATTTTTAATTCGACTGTGATGTGATTATAGTAAATTTCGATGTTAACATACTTACTAAACGATTTTACTGTACGCCGAGATTAATTACATTAATATTCGAAGTATAAAACCCTATATTTTACTATATGAAATTATTATAAAAAAGAAATAAAACAGAATATCTACATCAAAGTTCAGTAAACATTAACGCATCTATACACTATACGAATTACATTTTTTACTAAAATTATATTATATAGGTACAACTATAACTGTCTTAACTATAATTGTCGAACAAAATTTAATTTAAAATAAAAAATTATCAAACGTACTCAGCAATTTCAATCCATAACTTTTACAGGTTATTAATTACCTATTGTACTCTTAAAAAATGTTTAAAAAAATGATTGTATAATGTATATATGTAAGACAATTAAGGTATATATTATATTATTATGTGCTCTAATTATGTGCACTAATGTATTATACACATATTCTGAATTCTCAAGTTCTAGCCGTTCTAGGTGTATTATCAATTATGTATAGGGTATAGCATTGATTAATTACAGCTGTAATTAATCAATCTGTTTAGTAAGGCTATAGATAGATTTACTATTAAGATACAGTTATAAATTATGATTTAACTATTCTAAGTACTAAGAAGTAAGTTTGTGAGGTATTATTTAAATATATTGAAATTTTTTATACATTATATTATGATAAATGTAGATAATCTTATACATTTAACTGAAAACGTCTTTAAAAATTAAAATAAATCAATACCTACTAAACTACTTGTAAAACCTTATTTTTTTCTTTTTAACAATATTAAATAATGCTTCTTGCAAGTATGATTTTTCCAAAAGAATAAATACGAGTATTATAAGAAACGTAGTATTTTTTTTTTACATATTATTGTAAATTGTTATTTTGCGGTCTGCAGTGATATAGGTACCAACAAAAATTTGCTCTGAAATGCCGTAGTTACTCTGTTAATTAATTATTCAGTAACAGTGTTTAGTATTTCACTATTTCATGATAACGGTAGGTATAGCTACTTTATATTATTAATATAACACTAAGTTTAGTTAAATAGCTATGTATACATTTCCTAAAATGACATTTATAAAAAAAATGTGTTTTGGAACCTTGAGATTTTATATTATGAAATATTGCGGTTCTGATGGCGGATATAGGAATAATAGTTACCTAGCTATTGATCGATGATTATCAACAGACGCTTTTGAAATACACCGTTTGTGCTACTTGAAGTGGCTTGCCTTCTCTTGTATGAGTAGATTAAACTTTACGGTCTCTTTTAGTCACCCCGAGGCAATGTCGATCTAGCCAACCCAGCTTCTTAGCAATCACAGAAGGCCTAAAGTAAATTGAGAAAATGTATATTTGAATCACTTATGAGTTATGAGTCGTGACTCGTGTTCCAATCTAATCAATTTGTAAACATTGAACATTGTAATACCACTAATATCTAATTGAAGTCTAATTTATTCAACATATACGTATAATTTAAATAGGTAGGTTCATTTTTAATCAAATACTTAAATCTTTGATATAAATATAATGGTTGTTTTCTTCAACTATTGTCTGTTTGATAAATAAAACATTTAATTTTAAACAATAATGAAATTATTGAGTTGTATCTATAATTGTAATTTTAATAATAATTTATTATCAAAAATAAGTGCAATAGTAAAAAATAAGTAGGTATGTAAAACATTATTGATTATAATTTTATTTTTAATACTAAAATAATAAATTACTTTTGGCTTAAAAATCAAATTATTTTATTTACTGCATTATTTTTAAGTTTGTATGAGAAATTTATGACATATTAAAAATTAATGAACCAGAAGTCCAATTATAAGTCAAATGGAAATACCTAAAGACTTGAGCGACTGGAAATGATCCACATTTGGCCCATTTTAGAGCTGCAGGGATCAGTTATTCAATATGGGAACTTACGTATTGGTTAATATGTTGGCCATCACCCTTGACCCATCAGCTACATCAAATGAAAATTGTTACCTTACATCTGTACCAAATATAGTATAATATATATTAATATTTCTTCCAAATACTAAAAGCTTTAAATGCTTTAATAAGACTGTGTGATATAAAATATTAAATTGCTACCTAATGTAAATATAAATTAATAATTACACTGAGCTTTTTTTTTTACAGTTTATTTTTTAATAAAGAAAGTTAAACACGATAGGTAGTCAAAAATATGAACAATGAGTTAAGTGCTATGATGATATTATGATGAAGAAACAAGATGTAAAAAAAAATATAATATTTACGTAGTTATACTTAAAAAATTTCCCCATCACCCAGTAACAAGCGATAATATACTTAAAAAGACAATTTACTTCAATCGATCGTAAATAATACAATTCATAGCCATACCAATCATATGATCATATGATGATTAAGACCAATAGGTATTTATCGTAAAACTATTATCGAAATTAATCTCCATCAGTCGTATATATTAACAACTTACTACATTACCACATACCTAAATAAGAAAATACGGTGATAGACCTAAATCATTATATATATATATATATAATAATATATATACTCCTTTTATATTTTAAATTAGTTTTATGAATAATATTAACTGTATATCTAAATTACATATTTACATCTAGCTATCAGATATAATTTTAATATAATATTTAATTAATGTATTCTTACAACTTACAATATTGAATCCAGTATACCTAGATAAAAAATATACCCATAGAAATGGAATATGTTTATAATGTTTATATATAGATATTTAATTGTATGAATTAATTAACTAATTTTTTTTATTTACTTTTTTTATTCTATTCGAACACTGTAAAAATCTCGTTTATTTTATCTCCCGATGGTAATAATTAATAATACAAGTTAAGAATTCAACACGGGAATAATATTGGCGAATCCCGTCAGCTAAGTGATATCTATATATATATAGTTAAATCAATTTTTTTATTTTAACCATTATTGTTTTGGCTTGAAAAAGTAAAATAAAATAAATATTTATAATCTCCTCTATTATACGTATTTTATTTCAAATCGTAAAATACAGAATGTATTTATGCATGTATATAATATATAACACAACGATTGGATATATCTATACTTGATCGACATTTAATATTGGCTAAAGTGACATAGAAACTTACAATAATTAAATTAATATTATCATTATTTGCCAAATTATAATAAACTCAACCTAGGTATTTGTCATATTATGATAATATGAAGTATAGTAAATACAAATTACAATGTATATCGTATACCAATTTATTGAGTATAATATAACCTGTAAAGTATCTCAATATGCGGGAATAGACTTTTACTCGATAATATAATATATTTATCCACTTAAAAATACTATAAAGAGGCCAAACAATATATTATGTATGCATAATAATTAATCATAAAACCTTATAATAATTTTTATTTTTAATAAATTATATTAGGTATTTAAGAACAGCAAAAATAAAATAACAAAGTAATATTAAGAATTAAATGTGCCACATTTTTTACTCTGTATCTAATTTTTAATATACGTTATTAAATTATATAAATCAATACTTTTTGAAAGTTCATTGTTGAAAATATAATAAAGTATTCAGTCTTATATTGAAATGAAAATTGGATTATTAAATGTTTCTGTCTAATTTTATCCAATTGTATGACAGAAAAGTCTCAAAGTAAATAAATCATTATTTTCATATTGTAAATTAGACTGAATTTATTTGTACGTACTTTTTTAAATTATAACAATTTATAATAATCAAAATACCTTTTAGATGTGTGGTAATGCTTATGATTTATTTAAAACATTAATTAAATAGTACCTATAGAATATGGTTTTTTCATTTTATGAGTAAAATAAATTATATCAATATAAAATATTTAAAACACTTTTAAACAAATATAAAATATTTTATATTCTCGTATAATCAATATTCATAAAAAAAAAATTTAATTGCATATTTATTTTATAGTTATTTTGAATGAAAACAAAATTATTTAAATAACAAGTTTTCAAATTTACTAAACTCGCTTGTATTTAGAATCACAAACTATAAATTTATATCGGTATGTTATATATTATATGTGTATGTGTTGTAAACATATTATATAGTATTTTATAATATGTATTTTTTTATCAAAAATTATATTAATAAATAAAAAATAAAGTATTTAATAATTTGTTTAAGCCTGCTATTGTTAAACATATACTGAGAGTCTACATAGTAGTAATTTAATTTGCCGCTCTAACAGGCGTACACTTTTATTATTCCACAACTATTTTATAAAAATTACAGTGTCAATAAAAAAAATAAAACTATAATTTAAAAAAAAATAGCCATACATTTAAGTCAAGTCCTTTTATAACAAAATTTAATAGTTAATTACCTACATACGTATTCGATTATAATGTGGTATTATTATCTTTGATCTACATAACGATTTTTGTTGTAAAGTGTAATCCACGTTATATTTTGGATTATTAGCGTAGCAATGAATGTAAATATTTTATAACCATGTATGGATTTCTTTTTGCGTTTGTCTTTACTTTTTTGAGCAGTAAAAATTTTTAGAACCTGGTGGAGGAATAAAAAGTAAAAAATTCTTATTAGGTACTATTCTTAGGTAATAATATTGAAAAAACAGAAATTTTTATGCAATTTCAGTTTTCGACTATTACAAATTACAATATTATAAACTTATGAACTTAACCATTACTTAGTAAAATTGGAAAATGCTTCAAACAGTTATTTTAATATTACCTAACGACTTACCAATAATCACCCGGCAATAATCATGGTTCTCCAAATCTCGAATAGGTACATGATTGAGCAACTTATAATATTTCCTTATTTATTATCAGTAAACAAAAAAAAATAATATTACTTATTTTATAATTCATGAGTATAGAATAAATTAAAAATAAATGGACAACATATGTATAAATAAACTATAAATGTTTCTCGAACTAAATATTCAAATTGGTTAAGTTAAATTCTTGATATCAGTATAGTTTTGAACTTTAAAAAAACATAACTACAAACCGTTTATCATTTTTTCTAAGTTTAATTTATAGCTCTTGTGATTCAGTTGCTTTAATTGATTTTAAACGTAAGTATTTTTTATTAGAATCCTTTTTTAGAGTTTGAATTATTTATATCTGTTATACCTTATATATTATCAAAATTGGGAGGAGGGGGACTAGAAAGTTAAAACAAGATAATAACATCATAATATGATGATATCAGAATAATCCGATTATGTTTATTTGTGACCATGTTGATGAATAACCGCCATAAATCCAAAGAGTTTTTCTGTTTTGATAGATAGTTCAAGTATACATGGATACACTTGGTATGCTTAATTTCTATATAACTTATACATTTTTTTTTTAATGATGTGTCAAGTACCTAAAACAAATTGCAAAAATGCAAGTAAAAAGACAAAAAAAATCAAATTAGACTCAAATGAAAAGGTATTTTTCATAAGACAAAACATACAACCTCTTTATTTTATGTTAATGCATGTATCATTAAAAACTTCGTATAATATGTAGAATATAATATAATATATTAGTATATTATACTGTAAGTAATAAATAATAGTAGTATGATAAAATATAGTATCGTAGTGGGTAGTAGCCCGTAAGTACATTAAAATTTGACAACGTATAGGTAAAGTGATTATGAGCTGTCGAAAAGGTTGTAACTAATTGTAAAATAACGTTAAACAATGATTATTAGAACAATGGTATATTTTATACATAGGATAATATAATGTATAGCGATAACTGATAGTGATAGCTGATGAATAGGTAATAACGGATGTTATAACATACATCCTCGATGGGTCTTGAAAAATGTCTGTTTTTCAGAACAAGGTTAAGGCTTATTTGGTTATGACCGAACAAATATTTGAACAAAATTTCGCTATTATAGATTTTTTTCTAGTGAGTTGTCTCGATAATATTATAGCGAGGTATTGTATACACTATACAGTATGCACTATGCAGATGGTATATTTGTTAGTTTTATATATAATCTTACCGTCATAACATAATAGGTAATATTATGTACTAATTTGAACATAAAGAACATTTCCAAACATGCCTCTTGGCATTAATAAGACCTATTTATAGAGTGTCTAAGCTTAGTATTTTAAACATTCATAATACCTAAAAATAATTATTATTTGTTAAGTCAAATATTTTTACTGTATTGGATGTGTATGCGTAATGATTAAATAGTCATTAAAACAGTAACAAAAGACTTCATGCAAACCGCATAGTGTTATACTGTTATGCAATCATAGTTTATTTAAAAAAATGTTATATACAAAAATCGACTGTATGGTTGGCCTACCATCTATAAAACATTTAACGCCGATTGCTTCATTTCACCAAACGATTATTGAATCATTGAACCATAAATTGTAATTACACTATTCTATGTTAAATAGTAAATACTACAATATCAAGTAAAATTATGCATATTTATCGTTATTATATAGCCTTTTAATCTTTCTAAAAAACTTTTTAAAATTCTATAGACTACATTATACCTATATAAGATACAGTTTTAATTATTTTACACGTAGATTAGACTATATTATATATATAAAAAACAATAGTATATACTATATAGTGTATTATTTATGAATGTATGCATGTGTAACGTCTTTTCTCTCGCACATGGTACGAAGTTTCCAATTGTTTGTCGAGGCCTAGGCGATTGGCCTCCTACACGGTACAGTAGTTTTACTACTGGTTACCTTATATGTATATAATAAAATAAATCAAATAGATACCTCTAATAATATTACATAGCTAAATAACAATAAATTAACTTAATAGTTTAATACATATTAAATGTATTTATCATTTATTTATATACTAATACTTATAGTTCAAAAGTTGTACCTACTTAACTAGTTATATTATTCTTTATTAATGGCTTTCTAGAGGTCTCTGACTGCTGCCATCAACCCTTAACCGGCTTAACCAGCACTCATACCGATTCTTTTTGGTTATCTTTTCTATTTCTACTTCTATACTGAACTGCCCTGTTCTCCTGTAAATTATTAAACTTAGTTCTCTATTATGAAGTCATCATTAAAATATATTGTCGCCATTAAAATATTTAATTAGATTTCATATACAAATAATACAACTGGGCCTCATTGAAGAGTGTGGAGACCTATGGTTATTAAAATTTAAAATACAATAAAAATTAAATAATAATAATAATATACATAAAAACGCATTTTGTAGCAATACATGATTAATAGTATAAGAAACTATACAAAAAGAAGTACAATAAAGAAATTAATAGATCATAAAACATACAATTTATGATAAATAATATTGTTTGAAAATTATTATAAATATAATGTTAGCTATAAAAAAAATAAGGCTATACTCACAAAGAAGCCATCAGGAAAAGTGTTCTTTATTAATTAATATAATATGAAGCGGTAAAATTTTTATATATTTTGGTATTAAGTTAATTCATTTTATTCCGATAAATTGATACGTGTATCTGTTATATGGAATCAGTCTATTAAAAATTTTTAGTAAAAGCTATGGTATGTTTTTTCGAAAACCAGTTTTAAATATAAATATTTCATACTTAGAAATTCGTTGAAATCTTCATATAATTTTTATACTTTAGGAATAGTATTTTCTAAATTGTTTATAATTTTATAATGTACACGCCTAATTATCTGTCCTGAACTACTTGGCTTTTTAAATTTTAGAGTAAACCAAACTCATTCAGTGAATAAATCAGTATTTTATCTTTCATCTATTAATTCAAAATAAATGTTATACATTCAGCTAAATACTCTTATATCTACAAGAAATGCAATTCAATGTATCAAATATATATGTATGTACTATGTAGGTAATATGATTTACAACTTGTAATGTACATTTTATAGATTTAATTTCTTACATACTTAATTCAAATATTTAAAATTGTCAACTAATTTGTTGACATTTTTGGAAATTATTTCAAAAAATAAATATTATAATTATTATTAATAATAATAATATTTTCTAACTATCATTTTTTTTGATTTTGTAATTTAAAATGTCCTTATTAATCTCACCTTGTATGTTTTATCTAGTTTTCAGAATAATTCTACTAGTTTTTTTTTTTTTTTTAATCCACTAATTATGACCTTAAACAATTGATGCATGAACTTATTATTGAAAATAATATTAAGTATAATTATAAATTTTAAGCAACTTCAAACAATGATCCACAAATACTTGTTTCTCTTTACAAAATATTTAAATCCATTTCTATATTATATTGATCAATTTTTTTTGTTGTTACAATATAAAACCATTAAATGTACTAAAATTTTGAACTTAAAATTGAAATTAAAATGATCTGACCATAATACATCTGTGAATCTAAGCAGATAACATACAATAATTGCGAGATATTATAAATTAAATCAAAAACAAATATAAAAAGAAGGTATACTATGACTCACGATATAAACATTTAAAACAAGTATATTTAAAAACAACATTGAATTTTATTAATTTAAACTATAATAATAACTAAACAACGTGTTTAGTTTTAATGTTAATTAAGAAAGAGGTGATGTTTACCTACCTAATGGCTAATAGAGTAAAATATGTATTTGAAAATATTGAAACATCAAAAAAATATTTAACTATAATAATGTTTCTCAATTATCATAATAAATACTTTAAAACATAAATATTTCTATTAAATTAATATGAGTTAAAAGTAATAATTATAAGATTTATTAGTATAACATAAATCGTAGTAATATGTAATAACACCTATTTTATAAATATGGGAAAATTCCAAAGTGATATATTAATTATTATTATTTCATTTAGATATTATTATAACACTAGACTAATAATACAAAATAAAACAACATTCCAATAATTATAATATTATAAATATTTATTTAACTAATATAAATCAAATCGATAATGAATATAATTTATACCATAAATCAATCTAATAATTTATTGCTAATTAATTATAAAGAAATACTTATTAAACAAATTGAATTCAGTATTTCAGTAAACAAATACACCTAGGATTTAAGTACTCTAAATTGAATATATTATATTCTATGTGATATAGGAAACAAGACAAAATGCAATCACAATTGATATAGGTTTCAAATACAACGAGAGAAGACCATACACCAATTTTAGGCTATAAATATTAAATCACTAAAAAACTGAATCATTTGTATTCAATAAAACACTTACTATTTAATCAATCATCTACCCTATGTTGTTATGTGTAATATATAAGACGGGTAGGTAGGTACTAAGAAACTAAGTTTTATAGGTATTACGTATTAGCTATAATATAGTAGTTATCGTATAGGTAAGTTAATATTAATATAATAAACGAGTGAACGACTCACAATTTATACAAAGTCTAATGTATTGAATGATAAAATGAAATTTTACATTTTATGGAATTATTTTATTATTAATTGACTACAAAAATAATATTAATATTTTATTATTTAATAATCTAAAAATATTATTATGTATGTTGTAGGTACTTATTATAATTTATGCTTAATGCTTAAATATTTTACAATCAGTTCATAAATGATAAATGAGAATGTTATAACTTATAGCTACCTAATAAATAATTATTCCAATGTATACATTCTATAAAAAAAATCATAACAAAATAATATTATATACTATAATAATCAATTTTTTAATTATTATTATATTACTATATTAATGTATAAAATAGGACATATTTTAAAATATATATGTATTAAAAGTCATATCAATAAAAATAGCTATGCTTTTAGAATGTAGTCACGTGGATATTGTACAATGGATTGTACGTTAAAATTATCTATGTCCATAAAATACGTTACTATAGTAATTGGCGTGTCAATATAAATTGATTATTAGAAAATGGACTTCAAAAAAACATAAAATATTTAAACTATAAAAAGTTTTTCTTCATTTAGATTTCTATAATTTGCAAACATTTAAATCTATATTTAATCGTTAATCCATAATTTACTATTCATATTAAGACACTTACTAGTAAAGTACATATATATATTTGTTTTATAAATTACGTAGAGTTTAATAACAACTAGAGTTACATCTAAAGTTCATACGTCTTTAAGAAGAGATAAATCTAGATATTTGTACAACCATAGCGTATTCGTATTTTGTATTGAAGAAAAATAAACATTTTAGGATACGTATTCTTTTTAGATCGTTCAGACACTTATTAACTATACGTAAACCTGTTATTAAGCAAAATTAATATAATATATTTTACCTACACTATAATAACAATAGCAATAATATGTCTAATATAAAATAATATAATATGCAATTAAATACCTAGTAAAAATCCTCTTTAGGTACAAAAAGTTACAACTTTTTAAGTTAAAAAATACTACTTGCCTGATTATTTAAACTTTGACAGTGTACTTTACCCGCTATGACTATCATTATTGTCTATAAAACTAAAATTATTGAATTTATATTTATCGATTACAGATGTAGAGTTAAATTGTATTTTGCTGAAAATGATTGTATTAATAACTTAAACACGTTTGATAATAATTATAAAATATACATATTCATGGAAACAAATGTAAAGCACCTTTATTTTCCTAGTAATATTCAACGTATTTCTCCGATAGTTATTAATATTCTAAATTACATTTCAGACATCAAACATTCAGGAACGCAACGTTTCAATACATATATGTATGCGTCCCCTTACTATTTGTTATTCTTCCCTAAATTCAAACGCTCGTCACCGCAATTATACCTATACCCACTAGATCTATAAAACCATATATATATATATATATATATATTATTAAATAGGTAGGTAGTATAGTGGCCGAGTCACGTGGGTTTATGCATATTATATTCGTGTAAATGCTATTTTAACTCGAGTTCGTGAAACGTTGCGCCCACTCGGCGACAAAAGCCGGAGTAAATGGCCCTAGAGTTCGCGCAAACCACCCCCGGCCGTGCTACACCGACGCGCAACCCTTATATCTCGGAGGCACGGCGCATGGCAGTTAGTCGCGCCGCGTGCGCTGCCATCGATACGGTCGCAAGCGCGCGCACACACAATCCGCGACATACGACAACCACTACCTATATAACGGCTACTATATGTGTATAACGATAACACGGTAGCTGTGTAAGTCGGCCCACCTCGGCACATACACGCACAAACAGTATATAGTTATGTAATATAGATGTTATATTATGTGTGTTTAAATTTATCGTCGATTAATAAAAAATAGAAAATTATTGCAACATTGTTATGATATGGTGTATATTATAATAAATCAGTAGTCGATGGCGCCGAAATCAGCATTCAGGTGTCGTTGACGCGATAAATCCATAAACGCAAATCATCTGTAAAATATATTAAGGGTCCTTAAAACTGCTCAAGCACAGAGATAGATGCACGCGTCTAAACTTTTGAAGCTTATCGATGAAAAAAAAAAGCTATTAGTACAATATTACTGTTAATCTTGTACTGTAGAAATAACTTTTGAAAAACGTCAACTAAGCTTAAAAGTCGAATTCGTAAAATTAAAAATTAAATTTGCGATTATAAGATTAAGAGATTGTATAAATGGATTAGCCAAAAAAATGAAGCATTATTAAAAATTAAAATCACATAATCAATAGGAAACTTTTTTTTTTGAAAAGACAATTTCAATAGTATTGTATGTTCGTTTTACTATATTTTGAATTATCACTTTATATAATAAACATGTAAATTCAATTAAAATGTTCATAAAAAAAATAACAACAACCCTTTTAAAACAATAATAGTCGTATAATTATACAATATGTATGGGTACTATTGTGGTATTTCTATTGATAGTCCTGTAGCCGAGACTCGAAGATACCAAACATCTTTTGCACCCATTGAACTATAACAAAGAGCATTTTGAACGGGTGAGTAGGTCACTGCGGTAATTAGCAGATTATAATAATAACAGCCATTTTATCTGTAACTTACACATATTTTAGTTTAGGGATATTAAATAAGGCCCATAATATAATATAATATGCCGTATTAAACATGTAAAATTTCAATTTTGTCAAAACACAATAATAATATAATATATATGTCGTGCTACAGATCCTTCGGATGGGACCTATTAAGGGTGGGGGTGGTAAAAAAAACATTCGTCTAGACCAGTTTGGTCCTTGGCGCCTCAGCAGCCGTTATAGTTGTACGATTGTTATTCCGTTGAATTATATAACAACAACAACAACAACAACAATAATAACATAGCACGTACGACACGGCCGCGGCACGCACGCCGTATAGTTGACGTGTGTGCGCCGAGGTGCGCGCGCTACGGCCGTGACCAATACGTTCGCCTGAACGCACGCGAGCGCGCGCGCATCGTACGACTAACACACATATTAACCGTACGCGCGCGCTCGAGAGCACCGTACGACTCAGCTGCTCCTGTGTCGCTGTACCGGCGTGTCGACTTCGCCAGAGTACTCAGTAGCGCCGACTGTCGTACCGCACACCGCCCGCGACGGTCGTTCGACTTACAACGCAACCGCCGCCGTCGGCTCGATACAGTGCTCGAGCAGTGCGCGCGCGTCGCAACACGCACCTTACCGTGTACGTATTCTTTGCACCGCGGCGGTCGTGTTTTGCGCGGCCACCGTCCCCGGGTAGCTCGACGACCATATCGCCGGGCACGCCGATATCGCTGAGCCTGTCGTTTAGTCTGTACGGCACCACCCCGTTCCCCGCTATCGTCACAACGGATCGCGAAACGGTGTCGACCCGTTCATGACCGATGAGATCGTGGACGGCGACGAGGAGGACGACGACGACGAAAGGACCGCTGCGCAACAGATCGAGAAAAGGTCAATACGACAGAACGTTAATAAAATATTATTTAGGATAAAGTTTATATTATCATAAAGTTAATAATTATAATATCATCTCATATTAACACGTTGATATTGGTAAATTATAGTATAGCAGATTAAGTCTCTTTTCTACAGTGCCCCACAGTATTATGCGTTGTGTTCAGAAATATGGTTTAAAGTAATCTGAGATCCTGCAAATTATCCACCAACCGCACAGTAGTTATCATCTGTACATGAATTGAGAGAAGACAGAATCCCTATTCTTTTTAAATGAATATTTATATGTGATCCATCTAACAATATTCTAATCGATGATACGTTTAAATTTTAAGGTACTCACAATTTGGCATCCGCCCGTATACATTTTTCAAATTCAAATACTAGTTATAATAAATTTGAAGCTTGTACAGCGCTTAAATTTGTATCTTTTTCTCCCAGCACGTAATAACTAATAATAATTAAATACGGGATAACTATATTATCACATGATTATTCTCCTGTTCTTGGTTCTTTAACACTGCCCTCGATAGTCGTCGAATAGAAGATTTTAGGCAAATTAAGATCTTCTTGATAAATTACTTTTCAGGTAAAAAAGATAGCCCATAATAAACGTTTCGTTGCATTGTTTTTTGAGTTCCTTATTTTTTCTCACATAATAATATTCCTCTTTTTTGTTTCATTATGCATCACAAACCATACTTCTAATCACCAACTTTCAAAGGAGATGTAGATATTGATGTGGATTGCCAACATAGAATATAGAAGTAGAATCTTTTTCTTCTTCTTTTTATAAACATTATGATTACATATTACACTACAAATATTTTCAACTTTTCTTTTATTGTTTTCGTTAATATTTCTTATTTGTTTATTCGTGATTTTAATCATTGGACTTCTATCCCGTACTTTTATAAATAAAAATTATATGTTTTTCTGGTCATACAATATTGGATTTTTATCGTTGTTTCGCACTCGGTATGTATAATAGATAATCGAATTCCATTACTCGTAAGCTATATCATCAAATGAAAATAAATCATAGTATTATGTAAATTTATTTTATTTATTAGTCGACGCCTAATAGTTACTACTTACTGCACGTGTAGTATTTCAATAAAATTATCGTTCCTACAGTTCGTACACGCTTAAGTATAGATCCGACTTTCCACCCCATTACACTTATTATAATAGTTATTACACATAATGAGTACGCTTATTTATATAAATCAAAATTAAATACTCAATTCGTTTTTATAATTATAACAATTATGATTAAAAAAAAATTCAAAATAAACGAATAATTAATAAATGATTAAATAATTATTTAAATATGTCGTTACGTAATAAGCGCATCACGTGGAAATTATTTTTTTAATAATTCGTTACAAACCTTCTATACCTACTTACTTGCATGGGTTCCGCCGCGCAAGACACCAAATCATATGAAAACTACAAATTTAAATCAATAGTATTTCTACAGATATTGTTGTATTCTTACCAGACATAATCGTAATTATACTCTTATTTAGAATATTATTTTTTAACATTTTGAAGTAAATAGGTACCTAAATAATATACAGTATTAAGCAACTTATTTTACTTAAACATTTTGACATACGTTACTATACTTGCACAACTGCCCTGCAGTCTCACTTTATAACAGTTTTTTTTTCTCGTGGTCTAAGATAGAGCAGGCGGTGAATATGGAAAGGCATACTCATGAAATTATCAGTGCTGCACATACATGTCCACATGAACTTTAAATGCTTATAAAGCGAGTCCAGATTTATATGTACTAAAAAATATTTAAACTTAAAAGGTATATTAAATTTTCTCGTTAACATGTATGATCAATCTATAAAATGGAAACTAAACTAAATATTTTGTTGAAAACATCAATACATTTGGCTCCAAAAAAGCAATTAATGTTAAGTAAACAAATAAAACTTAATAATAAATTATTTATGTGAAATAACTTTATTGAATTATTTGGTAAGGTATATCGACTACAAATTTAAAAAAATAATCCAACATATTTTCATATCTCAAAAATAGACTGATAATTAGTAATTGTTGTAAAAATAAACACTCTGTACATCATAAAGTAGATAATAATATAATATCCTTTTCGATAATAAATATATGGCCAATAAACATTATATTTAATAGGTGTTTAAATTGAATCTGTTATCTTAAAGAAATTAATTTTTATTTTCCTAACTATTATCTGTGTATGTATAGAAACAGACTCCTACCCTCTCGGCTAACCATGTTTTGTGCAGATGATTTTTCCAAATTTAAACTTTAACAACTTGGAATATACAAGTATATTATCCTATGTACGTATATTATGTACAAATTATTATTAAACATTTAAACTATGTGATAGTCGTATAGTTTTCAATAATAATCTACTACCATGCTTATATACATAAATAACACACAAATAATAATCTATCAATAACAGTATAGAAATACTTAGGTTATTACAGTCTTTTCTATAGTAAAAATAATCACTTATTATGTTTTATATTACATGTTATATGTAACGTATAATGAAATATAGGTAGACACTAGACAGGTAGATAATACAAAACATCGATTTTATTATAAATGAAAATCAATAATAAGCGTTATATGCTTATGAATAATTTCCAATACACTAGCGATATTTAAAAGTATTTAATTTGCATGCAAACAATTTTTGTAAGTAATAACTATTCTCTATAACTATTAAAATTAAAATTTATGAATAATAATTTATTAAATATAATTTATAAAATATTGAATAGGAAATAAATATATGTTTTAATAGTTATATAATATAAGCACTGTATAATTAATTATTATAACAATATCATAATAATTACAAATTATAGCTAAGCAAACCCATGTATGTATTCATTGTATTCGTTTATTATGATAATAATTAATTTTTATGTAGGTAAACTTATTACTAAGTCATACTTCCATGTTACCACAATTATCAATTTATTGAACTCTAATTGATATTAGACTAAAATATTTATATAATATACCACAGAAGTATAACATAAAACAGTAAATACAAAAGTAAAATTATTTGTGTTGTGGTTTATTGATATAATAATACAATTTAATTTTGAATTAAATTATTATATGATCACAATTTGTAAAAACAGTTTCGCAATTTGCATAAGTATAGTACTTTTACTTTCTATCGGAAATTCTCCGGAATACAAAAAAAAAACTAAACATTTTATTAAAAGTTAATTTTTTTTCTTTTTTTCTTTTTTTTTTTTAATATTAATAAGTATCTAAGATATTTAATAATTTTAAATTAAATGATATTTTAAAATAACATTTATATTATAATATCTATAATAAAATAAATATTAATCAAATTATCAAATAAATATAAATGGTTCCAAATAATTTAACTATTATTTATAAACTGGATTGGTGTCTTACATTCGTAAGTGTTTAATTTTTATAATGCACTATGTCATTGTTTAATCACGGAATAATTGCTATTCTGATGCATCTATGCCTACCGTGATAAATACCATGAGATAGTTATAATTTACCAATTAACTACAAGTTTTTTTATTTGGTCTTGTCTCTCATAGTCTCGTTTTTTAACTTAATATTTTGTATTGTCATTTAAATTCTTAAGTTCATTAGTTTAAATATTATGTAGATCTTTTATTTTTTTCCCATAATTTTATTTATTTATTTATTATTTTAATTGTTATTATGCATTTAAAGATAAGACCATTAGGAGAAAATAACTACTTTCCATTTTTTCATTTTAATAATTATGTATTTATAATTTATATATTTATCAAAGATGTGAATTTATAAATATATTATTAAGCTACTTCATTATATAACATAATATAATGATTTATATATAGTTATTGGTTGCCATTAATTGTTCGATGTTTCAAAATCCCAGTTATTCTTAGAAATTACTACCAAATTACGTTCACGCGAATTTCCCAACCCTACATAAGTATAACGTGCTTAAAGAATGTATATTGTATATTGATTTTGAATTGCGCATTTCGCATCACATTCAATTGTCGCAATGAAATAATAAATATTAAATGCTGATAAAGTTTAAAGTAAAAGATTTTTCCACGTAGTTACAATTCATTAAGTATAAAGTATAAGTATAAGTCAAATACATTATCCAATTTATCAAAATGAAATAAGTTTTAGCTATGCTGTTCAAACACCTTTCAAATAATATATTTTAAAAATATTCGAATTGCCTGAACAATAAGAATAGGTCTAACATGATTACATTTTAAACTAGTAAAAGAATCCCAAATTCTGTAACTAAAAATGTATCTTAAAAAGTTTTTATTATTTATTATTCATAAAATAAGTATATTGACTTTATAATATTAACATTATAAATATTTGAATTACTCAGTTAGGTACATAAGTATAAACAATATCTTACAATGCGTTAATATAATATACTCAATACTCATACATAATATGAAAAATCCTTTAAGGTTAAGATACCTAGCTATCTGCGTATCGAGTAGTATAATGTAGCATTGTAGCAATAGCCAATAATAAGTATCAGCTAAACCACATACTAGTTCCATATAGAATTTAAATGTTATACTTATTTTATTTTAATTAAATACCAAAGGATAAAAATGAGGTAATTAATAAGTTATTGTATTTGTAATTAAAATAATAATGTTTCAAAAGTTTAATTTTTCTATCTGCTATACATATAACCATAATATATAGTATAGCTAACATACATTAATTTTAAATCGTTAATATTCTTTACAGAGATTATCATTAAAAAATTCTAGTTTTATATCGAATAAAAAAAAATACAGCAATATTTTTGGCACTCCTATTTCAACGAAATACATTTTAGTTTTATTATTTAATTAAAATACATAGTTTTATAGAATCAATATTTTCACCATTTTTTGTCTTATTATTTTCAATATTACAACATTGTTTTAAACACAATATTATGTTAAATTACGACATTTCAATTTTGAAGACAAGACAATCAAATACGAGTTTAATCATATATATAACAACAAATAAACTGTAAGTAACAAATCAGAGTAAAGCTCTTTTATATAATCTTTGATAGGTATTGATTAAAAATAATCTATTTTATAAATTTCGATAATGTTCAAATATTATTAATACAATCTTGATCAAATACATAGTTGTATTATTAAAGATGTCATAATTTAATAAAAATATATTAGGTATTACAGATATATCTCCAAGACCGGCAAGACTTTAGACCTTATTGGAATTTACTGTTATAAGCACTGATACTTGATACATTTTATTAGAATAGTTTGAATAATTGAATTCATTCGTGCTGACTCTGTATATTAGTCATTACTGTACACAGATTCTAAACTGTATAATAATATAATATTAATCATTATTGGTTAATACTTATTTTTGAAAATGTAATATAAATTTATTTTTTCCTCGATTCAACTGAAGCGGAGTCGTCATGTGTTTACTTTTTTTTATAATACCTACCTAATTTTGAAAACGTTCTTTTAAGTATACTAAGTATATTTAAGTATAGCTATTAATTTTATTTTTAAGTAATAAGACTAAAAAATATTTTATGGTTCTTATAGTTTTATTATGATTGTATTATAGTATAAATATAAAAATGCTAACTGCTAGTTTTGGAAGTTTTTTCATCAGGTTCCTTCTAAAATCAATAAATAATTGGTTTTTTTTTAATTTTAATAATATAATAAATACAACTATTATATTCAAATTTATGTATATTGACATTTACAGAAGCTAATAGTCATTATTCATTTTCATATAGGTACAATGGCGGCTCTACGGGGGGATAAGGGGATAGACTACCCCCCCCCCGTGGCCGTAGAAATTTAATCTTGTTTGTAAATTTAGTAGAATAAAGCTTATATATCTATACATGTTATGAACGAAAATATTTTATACCCCCCCTCCAATGAGAAAATCCTAAAAACGCCACAGTATAGGTAAAAAGTATATACGAGTACATTGCGTAAATATTTATTATACTATAAACTGTAACATTATACAATATTCACTATCTGTAACTCTTTATAATTTAACGAGTGTTAAATACAAACAGACAATAGTATTGAAGTTTCCTTGTTTAGAATGTTTAGACATAACGAGTAAACGGGCTGATTAGGATGTTTGAAATAATGAATAACCAAAAACAATAAAAAACCTTACTATTTAAACTTTAATGTTTAATTATTCAACCCAGCGATTATTTTTACACCAATAAACTGCAGTCCACAAAAATAATAATTTATTCCTTATAAAACCCAATAACCATATTTTGGGTATACATTATTGCTTTCCATTATTGTTGATATTGTAAGTTAACGTATTTTATACACGTAAAATAAATGCTAAAAGTATATTTGACGTATGCAGTATACTATAATAACTCGTACATAGTATTGAATTACGTAGAAGGACACATTTCGTACATGACAAATTAACATATGCCTTACCAATTGTTTTTGTTATACATAAAGTGTTCATTCGTAACGCATGAATTGTCCAAAAAGAATATATTGAAATTAACCAAACGAAGTGATATAATTTATACTTCTTCACGTTCGTAGGATTGTATAAAAAGAAACAAAATAAAGATACAACGTGCTTAGCGCTGATATCATATGCGTTAAATAATCACGCAATATACAATTTGTCTTATGCTATCACTATTTTTGTGGTTCACATGTTCACTACAAATTTTATAACATTATATTACAATACACACTTAGGTCCTAAATGCATGTTATACTTTTTTTATACTTCTCATAATATAAAATATAAATACTAAGCGATTAAAAAAAATAATTTATAATATATGTGTGTGTGGGTACATTGAAGAAGCAAAAATAAAAAATATTATGTGAATACCTAGTAAAAATTATGTATTAAATTTCAAAAACTTTTTGTACCTTAAATTATAATAATTATTACAAATTGCTAGCGTTAACTTATAAATAATGACATCATAATATTTTTAAAGTCATTTTTAGCTTTCGTTTAATTACATAATAGCATTCAATTGTTTTTTCTATGTTTAAGTAATTAGCTCAATAGGTACAAGAATTACAAAAAGTATAAATCTTTTTATCATTACTTATATAATATATATTACACAATATATAAACAGTTTTTACATTTTAATATCTATAATATATTTTTGGAAAAATATGCTTTACACAATTATTAAAAAGTTTAAAGGAGAGTCTATAACAGTTTTTGATAAAATAACTACAAATTATTAAAATTCAATACTTCTAAACTCTATTATAATAAACCTATTTTAGTAAATATTAAAAAGTATTTTTTTTCTATAAAATTCAAATAAATGCTTGTGGTTCTATATTTAAAGATGGAGATTGAACTAATATTTATAACTTAATATAAATATCAAAAATTTAGAAGAAAGTATCAAAAGCTTACTTGTAACATGTCTATACACATACAAAAACTTTTCTCAAAAAATCAATTAAACTTTATACATGGTCAAAATATTAAGAAAAAGTACTTTTATCAAGTTTATAAATTATAGATAAATAGTAAAAAAAAAAAAATAATAATAATAATATTCAAACATATTTTTTAATGCAGATCAGACAATATTTTGGTATGCTATTTAGGTTTTGAGTAGATTGAGTATCATTAAAATTTAAAAAATGTAGTTACGAACCAGTACAACTTCAATAGTACAAATAAATGACCATAGTGTGTGTATAGTGTGTATTGTTTGGTAGAAAAAATTAAGGGGAAATTGAAGTATTACAAAAAAGCATTATCAAAAATAGTTAACAATTTCAAGAATTGTTAAAAATGTAAACAATTACCTACCTAGTTTAATTTTACTCAGTTTTAGACTTGAGATAATACAGGAAATATACAAAAATTCCTACAGTATGTTATTTAAATACATTTATTGTAGGTACACAGATTCTTATATTATCTTGGTCATATCTATGTTCACTAATAAATGTTATATTTTCTTATTAAGTATTTAGGTATTAATTAATTATTTGCTATTATATACATATTTAAAATTTAATAAGCATTTCAATGTTATACTTAGTTAGTAATTTTATTGTATAATTAAATTAAATTTGATAAAGTCTACAACCTTTTTGATTTAATATTCTAGCGAAAGTGTATTATTTTTCAAATAAAAGTAGTAGGTACCTACATACAAATTCTAAATATAATTTAGGGCTTAACACTACGGGTTGTTTCAAAACTATTTTTACCACTCAGAATGCATACATCATAAATATGATATTTATTTCATATTCATAAATTATGTTAATTAATGGTTGGTTAAAAAAAAAACAATTCAATTCAAGTATTTTTGAATAATAAATTGTATTTATATGTTATACTGTACACAGTGTACACTATACAGGATGATTATTCATAGGTTTATTCATTTACAGTCGTAGGACAAATTGAAATCTAAAAATCTTTGTAAGACACTCTGTAAATAACTTGTAATACAGCTATATAGATTAATAGATTAGGTATATTTAATTTGATTAAACAACGATAAATAGTAAATTTTCCAAGAAAACATTTTGTATGTAGCATTCCGCCATTTGCGAATAGGAAAGTCAATAAGAATAGAATGATAAATGAGATCATAGTACAAACAGGTAATTTATTAATATACATATATTTATAATTATAATACCTAACCTACACAATATTACAATATATTTTATAATTTTTATACAGTGCAATAGAATAAACATTAAAATTGTGAATATGTATGAAATAAACTGTAAGAACAATTTATAAGGATTTTCGTATTAAATTGTCAACATTTGTGGCATACAAACAAAATTGTATTATCATCAATCAAAAAAAAAAAACTTAAAAAGTAAAAAATTTTAAAAATCTATAGTTATCATAAAAGATCTGAAATATTTTGAATATCACATACATCGTCTATACAATTGCAATAGATTTTAGAATTACGACAAAAAAATTAAATTTGTTGAAAACTGTTTTTACGAAAATTATCTCATTTTTCAATAATATTTGTATTGTTTTTTTGATTTTTTCTCAATTATTAAGTACTTTTTACTCCACTTATCTAGTTGCTTAAATAACATGGTATAAAAGTAAATTTGACTCACTACATACTATAATATGACATACCCTAATATACATACTAGTTGAGACAATAGATTGTATGAATAATAAATTAGTAATATTAATTTGGGTTTTAATTTTTAATATTTAAGAACTAAAATTCGAATTCGTTTATGGTTTGTCATTGTATATTAGATTATTAATCTTATATGATAAAATTCAACAAGAATAATAAGTACATGAAAATAATAATTAAATAGTTTTACTCACTTAAGCTTTGCCCAACTTTTTAGTGATATTTAAAAAAGAATCAGTTATAGTCAGAATACAGATAATGCTCGATAGACACTTCTTTCACTTCTTATACCTCGGTGTTAAATAGATGAGCGTAGATGAGCGGGTACTATTGTTTATTATCTATAACCTATAATTACATTGTTTTCGAGAAAGTTGTGTAAAATATTATAGGTAGAAAAATGTAAATGAAAATAGTTTACCAAAATGCTTATGCAATTATTGTGATATCATAATCGATTATAAATTTATCATTTATCATTTTCACATATATCATATCTTCATTTTTAGCTTCTGTAAAATATTTCAATATGCAAAAAATATCAATTTCATAAATAATCAATTTACACAGTGATTCGCTAAGCATGCTCCAACTATTTTTTTCATTTAAAATAAAATCCTTTTTCATATCAGATAATGTTTTTTTTTCATGTTGACATCGAAGTATTAAGATATCAAGGATACACAAATAATCGAAATTTACTTATTATCCTATACTCGTATGATTGAGACACATCAACATTTTCAAAAAAATATGTTTTGTCACAGAATACTTCTTAAATTAAATGAAAAATACAAATTTTCGAAAATATGGTCCTTAAATAAAAAGAACCCCTACCTTATTTGAATGGCAATATATGGCAATAATTTGGATTGCTAGTTCGTTCAAGATAGTTTCCAATTTTTATGTTACATTCTGGTCATTTTAGATTATTTTAATAAGTACTGAGAATGTTTTAACCTTCTCATCAAATTTCTACTACAACCCACCTTAATATTGGTTATCAAACTCCTAAATGTGACGTTAGACACATACAAAAAAAAAAAAATAAAAAAATACCTATACGTTATTATTGTAAAACGTGTGCATTCATCTACAACTTAAAGTACCCTAATGTAATAAAATGATGTGCTACAATATTAAACATGATAAATTAATTATTTTTAATATTTATTAACTTCTCTAATATAACTGGATATAACTGTCTATACATACTGTAATATCGAATTAATATTTTCTCCAATTATGCAATATGAAATTCTTAAGTTACATCAACAGTACCTACCTATGTTCGAACTTATTTATTCAATTTAACTCAAAAGTTAATTTAATGTTATAATACCTTTTATTATTAATAAGCATTGAGCAGCGTGTGTGCGATTTCTATTTTTGACGGATGACATATTCAGACCCTAATTTCTCATAAATTATTATATTAGTATCATATATTATTATCAGGTCTATTATTTCAGTAAATGGTGTGCGAATTCATTTCAAAAGACCCCTGCCCTATTGCTCCCATTTCAATAGATTATTTGGGAATATAATATATATATATATATATATACATTTTTTTTAATTGGTTAATAAGTTAACAGCAACATAATTTTCATCCGGTTAACGTCCTATAAAGTAGTTATTATACTCGAGCGTATCCGCATGTTATAGATGACATAAACGACAATAATTAAATACTACGTATATGCGCATAAAGTTAATTTCATACTAATAGAAATATTCTGTGAACTATGTCTACTAATATTTTTATAAATTTAGAAATTTCTTTATTATTTCATATGTAATAAAAAACTGAAAACGAAGGTTATGTAGGTACATTTATTTAAACTTGTATTTAATAATATTGTTTTATAACAAAATAATATATTATTCTATTTTTAAGTATTATATTGTTATTAGTTATTGCATGCACAATACATTTATACTCTATCCATTTAAAATTTATAAACCATAGCGGTATATAATATATCGTTGATTTATTTTTTAAATTCTTTTATTTTCATATGAAAATATAATTGATTAAAAAAATTAATAAGACTTAACATATTGTATTGTTAACCAAAAAATTAAAAAAATTGTATGAATATATAAATTAATTTAAATTATTATACCAGAAAATAAAAAAATTGTTGAAATATATATATAAATAAATATTATAACATAGTAACGTTAGCATATCTGATTTCTTTTTACAATAAATTATAAAATGTGTTAACAAAAAAATAAATATAAGTACAAGATACATTAAGCATAAAAAAAAAGAAAGATATAATGTTAAATTATTTTATATAATATCTATTGTATTATAAAGTTTAATAAGTGTAAAATAATATACATTTTTGTTAAATATTACAATTATTCTAATTTCTGGCGTATAGAAAAAAACTGAATTGTATGAGTGATAATATCAAAAATAGTATTCTACTTCTATAAATGTGTATAGTTAAATAACTTAAATATATCTTATTATCTTACTAGTTCGGTATTACTAAATAAAACTATTAGGTATCATATATTTTTTTTTATCTTTAATGCATTTGTGAACATTTTGAACAAATTTCAGAGTTAAATGATATAATTTCATCAAATTTCTTTAATATGAAATATTTAACTGATTTATGGTAATTTAAATAAAATTTCTTATACATATATTATATTAGACAAGAATTTTATTATTTATTTATATATTGTGTGACTAAAAACTTAATTTTTTACCACATTCTCCGAATTATTTAACTAAAATAATTAATAAAAGACTCCTTCAATTGTTTATGAATTAAAATAACAAATAAGCAGTTGTTGTTGTTTGATTTGATTTCGTATCTACATATTATAATTTAATCCATTAACTCAAGTTCAAAATTCGAATCATAACAACTAATGACTTCGCATTATATTCTAAAAATGAGTACATTAATATGTATTCAATAATATAACTATCTTGTCTTTATTTTTTATAAACTTTAGTGAAATTAATATTGTAAAATGTATATAGTGTAATAAATTATGTTGTGTATAATAACGTATCACTGTAATATTTGTTTGATATTCAAGTTATTGTGTTCTATACACTGGTTCAATGTTAATACTCTAAATTATAGTTCGACAAAGATTATTAAAATTTAAAATGTATTAATGTATTGTACGGTTAAGTGTAAAATAGTGCATACTATAATATGTTTTGTACCTAGTAACAATTAGAACAATAAAATCAGCTCAGAATTTAAAATAAAATAACAATTATATAATAGTTGTTATACCAAAATAGTAAAGAATCAAAATAATACCTACATTCGCCGATAAGTTAATGAAATGTATATAATTATTACCCTATGGAGTGCATTTTATTATTAGTTGTTGCAATTATTTTCCCATAATCTACTATAATGGTCCCTACCCTCTTAGTCTCTTTATCTAATCTTTCAGTCAAATAAAAAAAAATATTATGAATTGATAAAAACAATTGTACTCAGTGCATAATCAAGGCTTTTCAAGACCCTATAACATTGCAAATATAGGTATGTAAATTAAATACAATTTAATAGTTAAGTTAATTATATGCAGAACCTTGCCATGAACTAATATTATAATGTTATACATTTTTAACTAAAGTAAACAAATTAAAACGCAAATAATTTTTAACTTAGTTAAGTATACATCATTAATTAATAAATAATAGGTCAAAAAATATAGAGTTAATAGTTATACATATTATAATCTATAAACCATATATCTAATATTGTATTATTTTATGAACATGTTTGGTTTTTGTTAATTTCATTAATACAAGTAACTATAAACTTATGTTTTTTTTTTTTTGATACAATATTTTCTAAAATACATAATAATATGAATTATAAGAAATTCGAATTTAAATTATCAATAATAAATTTATATACAATTTATTAGATATGTTTAGTAATATATTAAAGCTACTAAACTGTGAACTTAATAATTTACATGTATTTATCTTATATGTTTCTATAATGTAAATGTTTATTATATAATATACTTATATATTTATGAAATATGTACTTATTTTACTTATTTTTATTTCTCAGATTAAGTAGATATATAATATAATTACATAAATATCTTATATATTTAAATATTGTTTTGATTGATTCGACATTTGATTTATGATTATCTGTTTTATAACAATAGTAATAAAATAAAATTTAAAAATTATATTACATTTATATTTAACAAAAAATATTTTATTTAAATAAAATCAATATATTTTAATAAAACTATTTCATAAAATAACATAAATTACTTTTAAATTTCCATAAAAAGTGTTGCTGTAATTTATTATATTTATATAATTATTTTTATTAAGTAACTACTATACTAGGTACCTATTGTACGATTTAAGATATCTAGTCATTTAAAATTGTTTTTCTCACACTTTGTAACTATTTATAGATATTAGGTAATAAATAATTTACATTCTTAATCAACAATTATCATAATATAAACACATCCAAAAATTATTATTGGATAGCTTTGTTATAAGTTGGTTTTGAATTTATAAGGAAGCAAAAAAAGACAAACATTTTTAAGTGGTTATACAGAGGTTATATTTATTTGATATAAATATAAACTATACATTATTAGGCTTTGAATTAAATGTTATTATTAACAATAAGTAATAACTGATTATAAAATATGCAATAGTTGTAAGAAAATGGTTCATATACTCTTGATAAATATAAAATAAGTACAACTTTGTTCGGGTTTCTAAATTTCTAAGTGTAATGTGTAGCATAGATTATTAGATTTTATTGGATAAAAGTCGAATAATTATATATTAATTTTGTTAATTAATTAATTTTTATTTTATTACAAATTTAAAATGTCTTATAAAAGTATGAAAAATACAAATAATAAAATATATTATTAATTTAAATGTATTTTATATTATTACATTATCATAAAAATAAAAAAGAATTTGGAAATAGGTACTATTTTTTTTAATTGTATGTTTTTAAGCTGTATATTATGAAAGCATTAACAGAACTCTAAAATTAAACATATATGTATATAATGAATAATGACATTATGTTCGTCACGGAACAACTACCATGGTTATATAGTTCTTCGGATTACGAGGTAACTTGTACCTAACTGAAAAATATGTGTGCTTAACATCTCAATAATATACATTTTCATATCAAAAACAACAATTTTTTTTGAAGGAAAACTGGAAAATACATTACCGGAAACAAATTTGCGTTAGTAACCGTGACGAAAAGTGTATTGTTGAATGGATACCAACAAATGAGAATGTGATAAAAAAATGTCTCAATGTCAGGACCTATTTAAATTATTATCATTAACCTTCAACATTTGTTGCTTCAAAGCACCATATAATAATGCTTAGAACCAATAAACCACAATTTGAAAATATTATAACTAAAAATATTGAATTACCGTCATTAAAAAATACTATAAGGACCTTTAAATAATTGTTCATTCGTTAATTATAATTGTATAGTAAACAATATACAATATGTTATTATCTATATTTGGGGTTTAGGTATATATATATTAAATGTACATATGTGCAATATAATGTTAGATATGGATTATCTAAGTGTCCAATTTTTATATTAATTAAAATTTATAATTCAAGTACACACATTGCATCATTGAACATTGAACTCAAAAATATAACTAAATTGCTATTTTTGATTTTTTAGAAATCACATCACACAATACAGGTGCGAAGTCGTGAAAAAGTAAAATCATATAGATGACTTGATGTGCTTAAGCTGGATTCAAGCATGCACCGCCATACACCTGCTGTGGAGTGTGCTGTATATAAGCGTTGGCGCTGTCCAAATAGTAGCAGGCATATTTTTCCTATTCACAGTACCTGTTCTCAGAATAGGATCAAACATATGGACAGGGTCTTGGGTAAATAATAACATAATTATGATAATAAGTGAGAAATATATTAAAGAGATGACAAAATTATTCGTAATAATAAAAATACATTAAAAACAAAACAAAAATAATCGTTTCGCTGTTTAGTAGATATATAGTTTTCGAGTGTACATCATCATTAAGAATGGTCACTATTATAATGATTATGTTAAATTTAAATTCATTGATATTTCATTGTATAAGAAAAATGACTTAAGGTAAACAGAGTGACCACTCAACCTATATTTTCTAAAGATTTAAGTGATTTAACTTAATTTAATTTTCTTCTACTATCTATAGTGATCAGACTAAACGAAAAATGTTTTATTGATTTCATCAAAACCTCAAAATTTGAACTACAAAAGTTACCATAAAAAAAATTTAACCACTAATATTATATTTTCAATATATTTAATTTCTAAAATAACAACTTATGAGGAGAAATTAAATTTTTTAACTTGATGATTAAAAAAACAAAAAAATTATTAACATAAATAAAATAAAAAAAATTCAAATGTTTGATGCAAATTTCAAGTATATATTTTATTCATTTTTGAATTACAAAAAAAAAACAAAATCAATTTTTGACGAATACTATACTGTATCTATTCCAAATATTATTCCATTATTTTTTTTTTTTTTTTTTACTTTAGACTTCGCTTAAAGTAGTAACTTGTAAAATATTTTAAAATTAATACATTCATCGCTCAGCGTAGAATTTATAACGTAGTAAATGATATTAAATCAAATATCTATCAGTTTTATCAGTTTAGCTTTTAAGCTTTTATCATTCACTTTGCAATATATATATAGATTTCTTTCATTAATTAACACCTCAACGGCCCAACGTCCTCAACATAACATGTTCTAAATAAATAAATTAAATAAATAATCATATTAATTTTTTATGTATATATATAGAACGTGTTCTTTGGAGTAGGAGGCGCAGTTTTCTCGTGTGTAGGTGATTGGACTACGGCCAAACAACGAGGCCTATTATGCCTCACTCTATCTATCCTGATCATGAACATAGTAAATTTGATAATATTGGAAATCGGAGAATGGAGATACCTAACACCTGAATCGGTCAAACATATCATGTCAAAAGAAGGCTTGGAAACTTTAGTTCTATATGGTAATTATTATTGTTTTTTTTTTATATATATATATTATATTGATTTGATTCATTTTTAATATTTTCATATATTATATAATATATGTGTATATAAACACATGAATAATGGACCCACTGAAAAAACTCGTGTCCAGAAATTCGAAATTACATTATATAACACAGCCATTTGATACACGATTCAATTATTATTAATTACACTAAATTATTGAATATTTTTACCAAATATACATAGATACGTTAAAAAATAAAAATAAAAATACCTAATGAAACTAACTAATGAGTTTACATTATTATGATGGTATTATACTACATTTTGACAAATTATAGTAACCATCACTGTACACTGTACAGTTTATTTTTTTTTTAAATTTATTAGACATTTCATAATATTCATAATAATTCAAATAAATAAATAATGCCAAGTTTTTAAAATATCTTCTTTGATTTGGTAATTTTAGACCTTTTCATAAGAAAATTTTTATTTGCGTACCTTAATTATTTTTATTTTTATAACAGAATATTGCAATTAACAGTATCAAATGATTTAGCTAGGTATGACTGATATAAACAGTGGTTACATATAAATATATCAACAATTTCATATCTATCTATATGTTTATATGATAAGTAAAAAACCTTTGCATATAATTACAATTTACAACAGAAAAAATAGTTAAATAATATCATTACTGATAGGTATATTTGTTAATAAAACCTACGAAGACAATACTGATTAGTGATTACCTACTTGTATAGTATTATATATTTATTCCACACTTTTTTACAATCATTATCTGTATTAGCATTACTTATGAAGTAATAATGTAAATATATTTTATATGAATGAAATACCTTATGACATTATAGTTATTATATCATTAGATTAATTTTTATAAAAAATAAATAAGACTTCTATGCATGTGCTTATATAAACATTTATTAATATATAGTTATTAGTTTGTTTTGACATATTATAATGAATATAATATGATATTATGTACTTGTTTTACAGCTCGTTACACTACTAGTATAAGCACATTAGTAGCCATAATCGGCGCATTTTTCGATTCGCAGATAACGTTTTGTTGTATGCTACGTGTGGATAAAACACAACAAAATGCAGAACCAGATAACAACTCAGATGTCGACTATATTATGCCAAGGGTATGTTTTCAATTCTTGTACTTGATACATAAAATAATTATTACACATTCATAAAACGTATATTATATTATAGTAGGAGGTCAAGAAAAATACTTTCAATCAATCACTTAAAATAATAAATAAAAATATTAAAACTATAAAACAAAATAATACCTACTCGTATTATAAATAAGCAAAACATGTTTATAATTATTATCATAATGCCTAATGGACAATAAAAATATTTTTCGTAAAAATTTACTACCTAAAAATAATGATATAAAGATGAGGGTAAAGTACTCCAAATACGTTCCACAAAATACAAATAATTATACGATGTTTTATGTACAAGTCATTCATGATTTTGTATTAGTAATTCATAAAATTATTGTGATTTAAATAATTATTTAAGTACCTAAACCGGCTAAATCGCAATTTTATCGAAATTATTACAATAATAATATATTATGTAACTAAGAGTAATGTGTAATTTGTAGAATATATGTCATTAATTACTCAATACTCACATTAAATTTAATCATTGATAGGTAATTTTATATAAGACCCTAAAATATAATGATAACAGTTTTATGACGTTGTTTTTGTTTGACTTCTCTTACACTTAATATAAATAAACAATTCAGTAATTTACAAAGAAAACACAATATGATCTGAAATAATTATTGTTTTAAGAACCTTCATAAAAAACGCGTTGATTCTCCATGGCTATATTCATAGCACTTACGCAATTATCTTCATATTTTCTGATTCACATTTAACTATTACACAGTATACATTTAATTGTCTGCAGATGAGAGCATTATCAGTTTATTTTTCCAGTGCGCTTTTATTGTTAGTTTTAAAACAATTAATTATGTTTCAAATTATTACGTTAAAAAATAAAAAAAACTTAAAAGCATTCATAGAATATTATATTATATAACATGATTACTTTTGAAAAATTAATTTACAACATAAGCTTCGAGGTAAACGTAAACAAATAACAACTCTTTTGAGACCGTTTCTAAAAATATATTATTACGTATAATACTATATTCATAGGGTATTCTTTATTTTTACTAGGTATTTACCGTTGACAATTCAAAATCTGCGGTGTATAAAATGTATTACTTCATTTCATATTTTGTGTGTTTTAATTAAAAATAATAATAGGCATTACCGATTGAGTCAAAAATCGATTTCAATTTCGAAACTTATCCATCGAATAGATGGTAGACACCTACTCTTTTACGCATTTTCAATATATTTAGCAATATATAGTGAGTATACATTAGTCGTTCCTGTAGGCATAGATTTGTAAGTATGCAAATATCAGTGCAGCGGCGTGTGCCAGTTTCTATCGAGTCGTGAAGTTGACAAAATACATACTGATTACATCCATCATAATATCATATACACCCACCTAGTTTAACAAAATAAGCGGCACCCACGTTATTATCCTGCAGAACCATTCTCAAAATGTAAGACTGTAATGTGATGTGGTTTTCGGCATCCCAACGTCAATAAATGTGTCACGGTGTCTAAAAATCAATATCGTCTACACTCTATACGCACTTATTGTTCAATAGCTAACATTATATATAATATCACGTGTATTATCGTGTTAGAAGTAGCTGATTTGAATGAACGAAGAATGCATTCCGAACAAATCTAATTTTCTAATTTCAACGTGTTCGTATAACAACTATGTCGATCCACCGCTGTCGTTTCTATTCTCGATATAACGTATCATTATAATCTTGTTCGGGAAAAATACAAAAAAAAAAAAAAAAAAACAAAAAATAGGCACCCGCTGTGTTTCGCGTACACTGTTTTTAAAATTACGTTACCATAAATATAATATAAAAGTGTATAAACCATAAAGTATATTAGTATATAGTAATACTAAATATTTTCATTCATATAACGAATAATAAAAAAAAACATCAAAAATCTGCACGCCAAAAGACGTTATCGTAAAACGATTTACGAAAAAAAGAACCCGAAAATTTTGTTTCTCCAAATAATAATATTACACTCAGTGGCGTAGTTATGGGGGGGGGGGATATGGGGATAGATCCCCCCCAGAGCCTTTTTTTTTAATGTTTAAATCATTGACTTATTGAGCCCCCCCCCCCACTTTATGTTTAACCAATAAATTGTTTATCCCCCCCCCCCAGAACAAAATCATAACTACGCCACTGATTACACTACCTACATAGTATGCGACCTATAGATTATTTTCACTGATTTTGTGGATTGGATTTCGTTTTGGAATATAGGTGAAATCGGAGTGCGTGTTGCGGTCGAACAGCACCGCCAGGAAAACGTCGGACAACAACTACGGCCGCTCCTGGGTGTTCGAGGCGGACGGGACGGCGGGTCCCGGCGGATGTCCCACGTACGCGTCCACGGAATCGCTGAGCGCGCTCGACCACCGGCCGCCGGCCGCGGTGACGGCGACCGCGGCCGTGTGCAGCCGGACGGTGACGCTGAAGCGCAGGGCCAAGCCGGTGACGCCGGTGGTGATCGTCGAGATGGACGGCACGGGCGGCCGGCCGACGCAGCTGATGACCAGCTTCTCGCGGACACCGTCTCCGGTCGGCCTGTCGGAGAGCTCGTCGCAGGACTCGGTGTCCGCGGCCGCCGTGGCCGCCGTGCCGATCTACGAGTGCCTGGAGAAGCTGACCGAACCGTCCGTGTACAGGTCCCGCCTGAACACCGCCCTGTCGGCCAGCATCCAGGAGGCCATAGCGTCCGGCGACCGGCCGCCCCGGAGCCTGTCGCCCAGGCCGCCGCCCGCCGCGGAGCCCGTCCAGTACGCGTCGCTGATGGAAGAGCTGCAGAAGACCATCGGCAACAGACTGTCCAAACACATCGAATCGCCCGAAGAGAGGTGAGCGATAGGTCGCGGTTACCGCGGTCCCGATGTTATTATATAGGTATAATATTATACTGTACTGTGGGTGGGATTGTGCGATGTTCACACTCGCACACCCCACGTCTTTATTGATTTAACGACGCGGTTATTCGAAATACGACTTTTGGACATTTTAATTACACAATATACCGACTTGAGTAAGTACCTACATTTCATCGAACACGATGTATATTTTCGAATTACTTGAGGTGTTATTGTATACGATATAATTTTAGTGTCGTGAGTCCAGTGGTGATATTAAATTCTGTTTTTCGAATGAAAACCACCCTTTGAACCCTATAAATTATTCTTATTTTTTTTTTTTTAATTTTAATCTATTTTAGTCGAAATTCGAACGAGTAGTTGAGGAAATATTAAATATAATACATATACCTACTCACTAAGAATAATATCTATGGTTATGAGTTTTACCATATATGTGCAAATACATTATATATAATATTTATTTGTTTATATATTTACGAAAGAAAGTCAGTGAATATAAAACATAAATTAATATAGGTAGGTATTGTTTTATTTGAAAATTATTGTAGGTAAACAGCACTATTCTCAAAAATTATTTGAAATTTTTAATGATTGTCTAATAACTAATGTATAAGAACATGACTAAGCAAATATAAAATATACATTTATATTTAATTGTACATAGTACATTTAGTCATAGCCGAAAGTATGAGCTGATATCATGAACTATTATCCTTATTACGTATGTAAATTTTAATTAGTAGAAAATATTAGTGCCCATAATATTATATCTTTAACAGTTTTAAAAAGTCTCATGAAGAACCTTCTATTTGAGTTTTTCGATCAAGCGAAAAAAATATTTCTGAAATTTATAGAAAAAAACCGGAAACTTAAAATGTTTAAAAATAGCTCAAAAATATTAAATTAAAATATAGCATTTTAAAAATCATAGTATAGTAAAACGAATTATTAACATTTGGCGATGAAAATTACATATATCTACAACAATATAAGAAAATAAATTTTCTCAAAAACTCTTTTTTCATAGTTTCCTTTCCACTTATTCCACCACTTTAAAAAAATAAAAATTAAATTAAAAATAATTACTAATAAGATTCACTTTCAGTGACAAAAAAGATATTGAAGTTGAAAGTTATGTTTTCTACATTATGAACACAGTCACCGTGGCCTTAGAAAATATTCTTTAAGATCGTGCATGAAACCATATAAACCTACCTTTACATTTTATGATAAGTTATTCCTAAACTACTATTGTTTGTTATAATTTAAGTATACTATGTATCACAATTTTTGACGTTTTTGTTATCGGACAGGTTTCGGATTCTCTAATCTAGTATGTTTACGTTTGTGTTTGAATGATGACATAACTTATCAAAATAGGTTTTATATTTTGTAATTTTAATTTGATTAACTTATGATGTATTATGATAAATGAATAATCGTTATGAAAGTGTGAGAAGAGTGGATAACGAAGTACCATATTATGCAATATGCATTGATCATAAACTAGAATACATTTTAATACTTACTTGCAAATATTTTTTTTTTGTGGGGGAGGATATTCTAGAATTATCTAGTTCCAGGGTTGATAGAATCACGCTCATCTAAAATTTATTGCATTTTGTATCTTTAATAATTATGTGGTTTCTTATCTTTACTCTCAAAATCATCCGTATAAAATCAATAAGACAGCAAGGCGTAGTCAAACGTTTAACATCCCACTCATATATTCCATGTGTATAATATATTTTCAAAATAAAATAACCGTTTTACCTGTACATGATTTAATATTTTATAGATTCAGTGCCGAATTGGACGATGCACTACAAGACATCCAAGATTTAGAATCTCCAAATGGTCATAGCAATGACCGGACAGATGACAGTAGTGACAGTGACGCAGCCAGCATGAAGACCACAAAGACAGTAATACTGAACGGTAAGAACGCTGATGACTTAGGTTATGTTTCGATGCGCCAAGATTGCGCACACCTGTTGAGCGTGTATGACCAAGTAGAATGCGAATTGCCAGAAGAACTGCCGGAAGAGACAAACAACAATACAATTGGGTTAGATGTCACGGTTAAAACTTCTAGTAAGGGTTGGAAGTCATTGTCAACAATGTTAAAAAGAAAACATAGAGCAGCTTTAACTCTAATACCTGAAATCGAAGCGTCCATTATAAAATCCGAATGTTTGGCGTATTTGTCGGATAAAGAATTAATTGAACGATACGATCGTAATAAAATGGTACACAGGGTAAGACGCCACAATAATTACGGTGATAACGGTGATGGTGTATTAATATTGGTGTATGGTGTATTATACGCGTTTGCATGTCAATGGTCAACATATTAATGCCCTTATGGAAATATTTATAAATCTTCTGATATACCTAACACATATAAGTGCTTTAATTACCTTCTTTTATTTTTAAAAAGTTTTCAAAATATGCATTATCATGACTTCGTGAGTGAAAAGTATAACTTTTTACATCAATATTGTATGGCATAATATATTTTAAATAATTTAGTTATTACAGTAGTTAAGAATGACTAAATATAATATATAACTAATATCGTAATATTTTATTTTTTATTAAATCTAATTTATCGTATTATATCTTAAAGTTTAACACTAAACAAACAATAAGAAATTATTAACTAATACAAATTATAAATGAAGTACCTAGATAGGCAGGTATATTATTTTATAATTGGATATTTGAATCATAATTTTTTTTTATTTAATATATCTTTACAGCGATCTATGGTAGGTATAATGAGATATAATATTTTATAATTTTAATATCATAATAATATCCATGGACAATATTTGATAATTGCTTTGCGCTTTTCAGAAAATAATTGAAATCTTTGAAATGCTAAAAAAAAATAACAATAAATTAATCAAAAATAATAGATATTTTTTTCATTATATTATTTATAACACATTTTTTTATATAGCTATATAACTATTATAACTATAATAAAAAAAAACAACATGTGCTTAAAAACCTTTATACCTATTAATTATTACCTAAGTCCTAAGACACTGATAGATATATTAATTTATAAAAAGTGTTCAAAAATGTACAAAAACTTTAACCAATCTAAAAATAAAATTATACATAAAAAAAAGTGTTATCTCAATGTTTAAACCAAATGTATATTGTATTCCCAAGCTTCCGAATCCAAGAACACTCAATTAATATAAATAATATATGTATATCGAAACCAAATCATAATTATCCAATGCACTTCATCCCTCCTTCATTAATATTACTATTGATGAAAATTAATTACTCGTAGCATAGATTAGCTTCAATATTAAATTTACTGTAGCACCAAAAAATTAACATTTTGTTGATTATTAAAACTATATTATAACACACCAGAAAAAAAAACGATGAATTAAATATTGAATTGAGTAACTAATAGTGAATGGTGTTCAATTATTAATTAGTATTCTTTTATCTATTTTTAAGTTTACTATATTCTGTTTCTACAAAGAATAAATAATTTTAATAATATCCAATAACAATTAAAAAAAAAATACAATATAATTTTAATTTAACAAGAACCTATCCAGATTCCAACTAAAACTTAAAAAAAATAATCTGTATCTTATAGATAGGTATACTGTATACTTATAAAAATTCAAATTAAAAGTTTTATATCTGGGATTTTTATCAAGATTTTATTTTTATTACTTTGAAATACATGAAAAATAAACTTCAAACATTTAGAGTATATATTAACAATCAACCCCGATTTTCCAAGCTTCTATAAAACAAATATATTTTTTAACATGCAAAGTCTAATAAAAATCTCTCCATTTCCAACTATAAGGAGTTGATTTTAATTAAGCCTTCGTAATTTATTTACGTATACAAATACAAGAATCATGATCATGAACAAATGTCTTACGTAAAAACAAACAACAAATACTGAAGGTAAAATTTATATTGTATTAATCTAGCACGCCACTCACTTGAATAGAACCCTTTGGCTTTTATTGTTGTAATTTATATAATGTGAAAGAAAAATAATAACTACATTACTGGTGATGGTTTAAATTAAACAAAAATCTTTCATTGCCCATAGCTATAACTACATTAGTGTTAATGATACATGATACAATGACCATAGTATTATATTATATTATGAAACAACAACAAGTGAAATGTGTACCTAGGTAGTATCATAAAAATATCTTCATTATTGAACATAATTAAATTTAAAAAGTATTCCATTCATTCGGTAAATTGATAAGAAAAAAAATCATCATCATATTAGTTATAGTTATTAATAACAAAACGGTGGCTATTAAAATACATAATTGCAAATTACAAAATAATATATTTATTGCAAGTATTTCAGATAAATAATATAATAGTTTTTTAATATTTTATTTTTCAGCAAATCGAAGAAAAAGTTTGGAAACAAATTAACGGTGCTTCGGAGACCGATTCCCCCTGTTGACCGACTGATGAATTGTGTTTATTTGGTTATTTAATTGAATTTATAATACTAATATTAAGTCTAATGTTCTATACTCTATACAAATTTTTATTTTGTGTTATTAAACTTATTTAAAACGGTGGCATACAAGCAATTCTTCCTAAACTATGTTAAATGTTATACCTATCCGATCTATTATTATATAATAAAAATTGCATAATATTATAATATTATACTTATCATATCTTTCAATTATTATTCCTATTAAAAATTAACAGAAAAATAAGAATAAAAACCATAATTTATTATGGTGGTAATTTATTATGTATTTATTATTTAACATAAAAACGGTATCGTGTTATTTATACAAATGTACGGTTATGATAATTGTTAAAATATTTTCCCTCTAGGTTATTATAATGTATATCTTTATTATATATACATAATACATATATATATATATATGAATTATTATTTATAAAATATCTATAAATGTTGTTCAAGTTCGAAAAGTTGTGTTCGAAAAAAATATATTATACAAAAAAGACTAGTAGAATATATAGTTTTATTCTTGGTTAGATTAAATATTTGCAATTTATTAATATTTTATTTCGTGTTTATGTATAATTATATAATATATTATTATAAATTTGTTATTTATTTTTGACTGTGATTTTGATGTTAATCAATATGTCTATATAATATATGTACACATATGTGATTGATATTTACAATATACATTATACATATTGTTAGTAATTAGATATTTATAAAAATAATTTAAATGTTCAAAATATTTATACATAGAAATCATGTAAAATGTATACATTCAACTTATTATAAATATGTAGAACAAATAATAGTTATTAAACATAAAAATATATTATATTACCTATTAAAATAAATTTATTTTTATTATAAATATTATTTCAATGTAGGAATATATACTGAACTGACACAATGTATTAATAATATATTACATTCTATACTCTATAGTTGTGTACCTACACCATCTACTGCATATTGGTGTAAAAAGATATGACTTATGCCAAATTATTTTTGAAGTCGCATTTTCTTCTAGTATTTACCTAAAATTTGAAGTGTAAACTGGGCTGTGATATTTAAATGACGTACTTATACAAATATATTAATATACATATCTATGATGAAAAATATTGGTGCTACATTAACTCATAATGGTAGGTAAGCATAAAGCAATTAATACTATTCAAAAATTAATAATATTTGTTTCATTTCATTAAATAATTTATTTAAATTCTCAGCAAGTTATATACCTATATAGATATTAGGTATAATTTCAAAAGTCAACCAACATACTTATCAAGGATTCACTTATTATAAATATTTCGAAAATATAGATACATACCAATAAATAGGTAATAAGTAAAATACAAAAAAAAAATTATAAATTATAATATTGGTATGTATACGATTAGTTTTAATTAAGTACCAAAGTACTATTTTTAATTAGGTATACAGTTTACGATTGTTAAAATTAAAAACAGTGATAATAACTCTATGTATAAACAATAAGTTTTCCAAAGTTCACATTTTAGAACTAACCATGTGAGGCCACGAAGGTGCTTTAAAATTGAATTAGGGGAGCAAAACGCCTACTATTCTTAGTCGTAATGCGTCAACACTCAACACCATCAATTAAATATTAAACCACGCTACCACATAGACAATAATATTATTATAATAGTAAAATTTCAATAAATGACTATAACCAATGGTATACTTACTAATAACTTTAATATTTTTGAATAATGCTTACATAGATACACGTAATACGTTAGGTAGATATAGGTATGATACTATGATGCACCTATATTGATATCGAATGTTTTGCATCGTCATTGCATACCAATTAATTTTTTCATAATATATATGGTTTTATTTTTACAATTTGTTATTTTTAATTAATAACTTTAATGTTTATCTACGAAACAACGCCCATCATATTATTAATACGAATTATTAATTCACGAATGTACGTACTTAGCAGTTATTAATCTATAATAGGTAGCTAGATATAGGTAATATCTAGACATAATAATGCATTTTTATTGTAATATATGTATTCACATTTCTCGTTTAATGTTATATTTAAATGTAAAAAATATAATAATAGTTAATTAACTAACAATGCATGCAATACTTTTAATACGAAATCCAGGGTAGGTATTATTAATGTAATACAGGTAATTAATAATTTAATATTAATATATATCTATAAAATATATTATCATATAATCAATATTTAATAAGTGTACACTGTACACTTATAGTAAGAAGTAAATTAATAAGTATACAGATTTAAATCTTACAGATAAATAATACGGTATATTACAATAGCTATACAACAGGGGTGGCCCCTAACCTTAACTTTGGGAGCCGCAAATAAAGTTAATTCGAGGTGAGCCACATCGTAAAGAAGTGTTTATAAAATAAAGATATATTTTTCATTTTAAATCAAATGAAGGAACATTTATTTACTTTTTATTTTAGTCTAAGTTTGGTTCAAGAACCTCTCGAAATTGATTTAAGAGCCGCATGCGGATCGCGAGACTCATTGTGGCCACCCCTGCTATATAATATGCGAGTAGGTACCTAGATAGTAGATACCTACCTAATGTACCTATATACAGTGGAACCTCGATAACTCGAACCTCTATAAGTTAAATTTTCGATAACACGAATTTTTTTTCGCCTCCAAAAACAAATTATAGTGGGTACCTATAATATGCATCATAAGGTTAAATAATGATTTATTTCATTTAAACATTCAAGTTTTTTGCTGAATTTCAATTTTGAATTAAAAAATTAAGTATTGGTTGGAATTTATAAATTATGATTATTAACCTATATAGTATAGCTATTGGCCCTAATAATATACCTATAGTATAAGCGGAAATTTGATGATAATAAATTACATTACTGGGGGGGCTGAGTAATATATGCTCATTACATCTATATGCACTACTGTACTAGAGCTGTACCTTAAACTTTTTGGGGGCTTAGTTCCCGTAAGTAGATACTGTATAGAACTGCAAGGACCGGGCCAGTCCGGTCCGGTCCTCAAAAGCCCGACCCGTCTGAGACTGAACCAGGCCGAACTTTAAAATAAAATAAAAAAGGCTGGATTGGCCTTTTTTTTGGTAAATTTTTTGGGACGAGCCGAGCCGGACTCAAAATACTAAAACCAAGGATGGACCAGGCTTTTTTTTGAACAACTTTTCGGGCTGGACTTAAATCGGGGTTAATTAAAGGATTTTTTACAAATTACAACTCACCTGGGCATTTTTTGGTTTTTTTTATTTTGTATGACAAATAATCATTATTTAAAATTAAAATAAGTTTACAGTTCGACGTTGGAATAGTAACGAATAACGATTATTATATAATTCGTAGGACGTGAGTAATACCCATTACCAGTGGGTAATGAGTACAATAAAGTTATTTATAGATTGAACTGAATATTTTAGAATTATTTTCGAGCCAGGCCTGGGCTTTTTCTCCAAAAATATTTTGGACCGGACCGGGCTTTTTTTATCAAACAATGTTTTGGACCGGATCAGACCGGGCTTATAATAAAATATTTTTGGACCGTTACGGACTTTTTAAGAGCTTAGGATGATTGTAGGGCCGGGCTTGGGCTTTTTTTTATAACATTTCTTGGACCGGGCCGGGCCGGGCTTTAGAAACAAATTCTTAGACCGGACTGGGCTGTAAATTTAAAGCCTTTGCAGGTCTATAGTAGGTAGATAGGTACCTAAATAATATACTAGTTACAAATTCAATCAAAATAAAATTTCAAGAAAAATCATTGATATTGCAGTAAGCTATTTTCATTCCAATACTCCTCAGTTGCCACCAAATATGAAATAGTGATGGTCATTTGAAACTAACTAGTCCAGCATGGTATTGGCGTATTGCTCGTAGATGTATGCTCTTTAAATTCTAATTTCCGTTAAATATAAACTGCACTGGTTTTTAAAACATTTCTTACTTGAGTTATTTTCCAAATATAAAACACAGATCTAAAATTGTATCCAATCATAACAATAATTTTTTTTTTATTTAAACAATGACAACTATGTATGATAAAACAAAAAAAAAATTAATAATTTTTAGTGCACCAACAAATCTCTCTTAAAATATAAATATAGTATAATAAAATCCCTCTTAAAATGCAAAAAAAAATTTAGCTTGAAGATGTTAGGTTGGTACATTCTCTTGGATGTATGACTATAGAATTAACTATTTACCAAATTATAGATTTGTTCATGAGTGTGATAGAATTGACAGTGAGTCACTTACACACACATTATCATTTCCTTTTATTATTAATCTAAATTAATATGTCTAAATTTAATTTACATACTATATAAGTCATCTACGAGTTATGAGTTTATGGCCATATATTTTCAGTTATAAATATAAAAAAATAATTGTATGATCACTAACCAAGTATGTAGACGTCTGGACCAACAATTCTCAAGTTAGGTATCAACCAGTGGTATACGCGTCATACGGAAATCTCATACAGAATCTAAATAAATACCTATTAATTCAGTGTTGAGAAGAAACTCGTTCCAAAAGAAATGGACCTTGAAACGAGTTCTTTTTGTAGGAACAAAGCTTGGAACTACTTCCTTTAAAAATAAAGGAAAAAGAATGTGAACAAAGTCTTTACATTGAGGAACGTTAACGAAAATCACAGTTCCTTGAAATAGATGTCATACTCTTAAATGTTTAATATTAACAAAAAAATAAATAACTATAATATTCCATCAAACGAAATAATATTGTCTTATTTATAAATTATTATATTATACACTTATAGGCACTTAAAAGTTGAAAGTAGGTAACTACAGGATAATAAAATAAAGTAAAGCCAAAAGATAAATTAAATCTTTATAATAATTGCTATACATATTTAATTATTTATACATCAATTCAATTGTTTAGTATTCAGTTTCTGTTTAGTTTCATTTTATTAAGTTCTAATTTATTTATTGTTGTTATTTATCTAACAATATAAATAAAAAGGTTTTATTTCTACAACAGCTAGATTAACAAAGTAAGTTAAAAAATATGGAATAATAATTTGAATGAGTTCCTTTTATAAAGGAACTGATTTTGGAACGAGTTCATATATTAGGAACTGAACGAGATCCTTTTAAAAAGAAACTTTCCCAACACTATAGATTTACGTGACTTAGGAGACATTTTATTTTTATCAATGAAGATTTAAGATATGACTGATATTTTTAATGGTAGGTACATGAAAATTTTCAAAATTCGTAGTTAATACTAAATCTTAAAATCTATATTAAGAATAAAAATAATAAGAACTACTGAACTTGACAATAAAACATAAAATAGGTATTAAAAATAAATTTCATTGTTGTTACGCTGACTAATATCACACATAGTAATCGATAAAAATAGTCTGATTTAAAAAAAAGCCCACTCATTTTTTTTATTGTCGAACGATAGGTACGAATATTATTCAATTCGGAAAATAAAAATATAAAATATATATTTTGGTTTTCTTATACAATATTATATTTGATTATTACTCCTTTATAATACCTAGACAACATTTATAGATGCAGTAATTCATTATCATATTCGATAGGTTATTACTGAATACTTTGTATTGTAAGTTCGTTAAATAATCGGTACCTAATCGATAAAATAAAATTAATGAATAACTATAACGTCTATAACCTTCCTAGGGTCAAGCATAAAAAAATATTAATATCATTATAATTATTAATTTAAAGTCACGATTCATTTTTTTTAACTAGTTTTTTTTTTTTACTAACAACAATTTATTATTTAATCATATATTATAATTTTGCAATGATTAATTCGTGTAGGTAATGATACATTTAGATGTTCAAATATTATTTAAATCAGTATTAACTATCATAATATTTATAATTTTAACTACCTACCAATTGAATACCATAAGAATTTGATTCCGAAATAGTGACACAATAAAATTGTATGTGGTATGTCATAACACTCATAAATATTAAGAAATATATTAGGTAGGTAGTATACTATTTTATTAGTAGCTGAAGCTGATATAGGTAGTTGTGTAATATATTAACATTATTATAATACATTTGTTATACCTGAAATTTTGTGATCATCTACTGCAGTTGCCAGTTTTGTAAAGGTGTGTCAAATATATAACTTATCAGTTTATCACCATAATTATTTGTATAATTAAATAAATCATACTTGACATTGACAAAATAATTTTATTTTACAAGTATAGTACACATAACACATGATGATAATACAATTCAATTTTCCTAACAATTCAAATAAATCAAAAAATAATCTTAAAATTAATTTCTATACATAAGCATATAATATGTATAGCTAGTAATAAATATATTAATTTTATAATTTATAATACACATATATTCCAACAAAATAAAAACACTGTACAATCAAAAGTTAAATGTTATTTATATAAACAGTAAACATTTAAATACTAATATAATTATTACAGTTTATAATATACAAATATCAATACCTATCGTAATTCCATGTTTATAGTTTACCTAATACTAAACTTATCTTAAGGAAACTAAGAAAATAACAATGAATATATAAGTGTTTATGGATTTCCTTCACCGTTATTATAATTACATACGATCATAATTCCATTCAGTTGTTAATAAGTAAGTAGAGTGACGGGTAAAGAAAAAAAATGAATAATAACATTAATAAGTTATAAGACCAAATATAAGTAGTATCAGATACATAAATTGAAGAAAAATAATCAATAATTCAATTGAATAAAGAAAATTAACACAAAAATTATATATTTCTATTAATATTTTTAAATAGTTATTCAGTTGTTAAATTCAATACCATAAATAATATTACAATTAAAATCTTTAGATATTAGTCACTAGATAAATGTTTTCTAGAACATTTTAGCATCAAAGTATCGTTTCTTAAAAAATGGAATCTGAAGAAATAATGAATATAGATTGTAAAAGGCTTTGTATACGAGAGTCTGGCACGTAAATGTTTAAAAAATATTTAAATAATTGCTTACTTGTTAAATCTCAATGATTCCTGTTCATAAATAGTAAAGATTTTAAAGAAGTTATTTAAACTTCAACAAAATATTATGAATACACTGGTTAGATCCACGGAAAAGTTACCAAAAATGGACTATACTACAACAAATATTACTTAACATAATTATATTAAATTATTATTAATTTTGTTGAAATAAATAAAACACATATCAAAATACAATATAATTATTGTAATATTGTATTACAATTTTAGATTAAATATTATATTACTAAATAAGATTCAACCGATAATAGGTTACATAAAAATATAGGATTTTTTGATAGTTTAAATTCATAATTCATAATTATAAATTTCAACTAGGTTCAATGTGGCAAAATCATATTCATATTTTTGTATATTATGTTATGATGCAATGAAAAATATTATTAAGGTGAGCAAATTATGCTCAAGTAATATTATACTTTAATTTTGCATTTTTAACATGTATAACCCAATACAAATAATATAAAAAAATACTGCTTAAAATACTTCAATAAATTTAGTTAAATTATTAATTAATATATTATAGAGATCAAAATGATTAAAAATTTGAGCCCTCATTTAAAGACTGTCTAACAAATAAAAATAATAATATTAAACAATTGCTTACATTTAATTGGAGGTTATATAATATATGTGCTCAGGCCTCAGATAAAATAATGTTTACCTACATAGTTCAGAGTATATATAAGTTATAATTACTAAGTTAAAATGAAAAATAAATAAATTAAAATTATAGTTATTTTTGGAATTTATAATTTTAAATGAGTGAAAATTGAACTTTAATCTAACCTTGTGTTATTTTCTACTCAGTAATGTTGTAAAAATGTTAAAATACAAAAAAAAATATAAGTACTACCTATATTACTAAAAATATATTTGTCACAACTATAATATTACATAGTGTATATTATGAAACAAATTTATTTTTAGATGTTTTAATCATAATAAGACACTAAATGCATTGAATTATTAATAAAAACTTAGAGCCAGAAATCATTAAAAAATATATCATCTTCACTATCCTTTTTTAAAATTTAAGATTGTTATATTATTGTAATCAGGTAAAATATTTTAATATTATTTAAAATATAATAGACAAAAATTTATTATAAGTAGAGCCCAGATTTGTATGTTTTTGCATATTTTTTCCTTTTCACTTTTTTATATTTTTGTTAATAATCTTTACAAATCAAACTAATTAGAATTCATTATTAAATTTTTATTTTGCATATTTTTGCAAATTTGACCGTAAATGCATATTCGTCTATAAATGCATATTTTTATGATTTTACTGCATACTATATGGCATATTTTGATACTTTTTACTTTTTAGTGCATATAAATCTGGGCTCTAATTATTAGTGAAATTATATAAAAATTGTTTATAAATTTAAATTCTTATAATTCATGTGTTCTTATACACTATAAAAATACACATTTAGTTCATAAAATCAACAAGACACATTGGAATACATTTTATAATATTTAAACTGATCTTGATAAGAATTTCCTGATTTAATTTTCACTTTTCAACTTTGAAATTTAAAACACTTTTTAAAAAATTGTTAAAAGGGTTTACTGAAATTTTAATTATTCAGCTTACTTTGTCTTTATAGATTGCAATCAATTGTTTGAATATTAATTTATATTGAAACTAATTGATGATGGAAACATAATTATGATATTTTATAGATCACTAAATACCTAATGAGTTATTTTTCAAGATTTAAATATATAAAATAATAGCTACCAACTTGATAAAAATAAGTTTCAAATTGCACTTTTAAATATTGTAATATTATGATATATATTCATAATTTTAAAAATTAAAAAAATAATAACCCTATAAATCTTAGATTTATTACATAACTGAAATATTAGAAGTATAACAGTATTAGTAAAATCATAGAGGTATTTTTTCAGGTACCTATACGATTTTAGATAGATATTTAGTAAATCTGAAGGCCCAAATGGTCAAATTCATTTTGAATACTAATCTCAATAATTAGTGTATAAACTATTATAAACTCTGAATACATTGTACAATTAGTAAAATATTATAGTAAATAATTTTTTTTTTTTTTTTATCATTTTTAATAGAAAATGTTACAATATTTAAAGCATAAAAATCAAGAAATAATTATAAATCACAATAATAGTTAAAGATAAAACAAGAAAAATAATAAAACAAATATTATTGTTAATTTAAAGGAATATAGCAAGTAAAGTAAAGACTAAAATATATCAGTTTGTTGTACTGGGTTAGAAACTTTCCTATAAACATAAATCATAATAAATAATAATCATAATATGTAGTTTAAATTATTTAATCATTGTTTAAAAATTAAAAGCTTGATTTTTTTTAAGCTTACCTAAATTCATTCATCAAGTCTAATATGCCATAGCATAACTCACACACTTCATGATCAACTGTTTTATCCGAAGCAATTTGTTGAAGAATGTCAACACCATTTTCTTTATTAAGCATTGCACAATATTTTTTAGCTAAAAAATCAAATATATTTTTTATATTTTGGGGTAAATTTAGTAAAATATATTTAAAATATACCAACCATTTTTAGTACAAACATGAAGTATTGCCCATGCAGCCCAAAGCTGAACCTGTGGTGTGTTAGTTGATTTCAGTAACCCAATAAAAGGCTGGAAAGATCTGTATGCAACCATTTCTCCCTCAGGTGGTACCCACTGCTTTACAGCATATCGTAATTCTTCCAAAACTTCAGCTTTACTATTCACAGTAAATGTTTCCCAACTAGGTTCGCATGCTAAATGAGCAATTATTCCAGCCGCAAAATAGCTCACATCAATTTGTTCTGACCGTAACAAACGTCTGCAACAAATAAATAATATTATATATTAACAATTGCACCAATTTATACACAATAGATGTACAAAAATTAATTAAATCTTTTAAAGTACCTTAATGTAGGAATAATATCATTGCTAAATAACATATTTCTCAAATGTGGTACTTCAGCAATATTGTTAACTAAGCCAAGTACTTTAGTTTCTACAGTACTGTCATCAATAAACGTATTTAGTATATTCATATATAATGCCAGTCCTCCTTCATCAATGAAAACTTTACATGTTGTAGGGGATTCATCTTAAAAATAAAAATAATATTCAATTAACAATTTACTTTGATCTTTATTTAAAAATTTTAATTAAAAATATTATGTAAAGCATATTATAGACTTTTACTCCTGTTATCAATACAAATAATAAAAATAGTAAAACAATTTTCATTACATTCATACATTACAAATTTACTATATAGTTGGTTCTTGTTAATCTGAACACAAGTTAATACAAGAGATGCGGTAATGAAAATAAGTTTGAAAATTATTATACCATTATTATTCTACTGCTAAAGAAGTGCCATAACACACAAAAAGAGGTAGTTCGATAGGGCTTTTGATATACTTATTTTACCAATTTTTTTTGAAAAATACATTATAAGCTATAAACACAATTATTGATTTTTAGAAATGCTGTAAATAAATACAACATGCATTTTTCCCAAAACTAATGTTTTAGTTTTTACAGCATATTTGCTTAGCAGATAAGTATATTTAGAGACATATTTTATCGTAAACCCACACAACAATATTCATTAATATAATCACAATACTACATCATCTGTATATAAAATTGAGATATGATTAGGTACAAAGTCGATTACGTTTGTCAGTTGTGTGTCATACTACAATACTACATCATATAATTAATTAAATAAGTTTATTAGTTAATTAACTATTAATATTTTAAAATTGTTATTAATATTATTACCAGTAAGATTCCAAAGTGCACTAAGTGTGAACTTCATAGTCACATCGACAGTTCGAGTTGATAGTTTTTCAAATACTATTGATAATAATTTGGCCATATATCTTGGGTTAGACCCTAATTGAGATGTTTCAGACGTAGAAATTTTTGCAGCTATAAAATATTAAAAATTAAATAAAAAATAATAACTCTACAAATTTAAAAATAAAAAATTAGTAAAATCTAACCTAAAATACTGCAGATTGCAACACTCATACGGTTCATGACAATATCATTGAAAAAATGTAATGAATCCAAGACTAATTTTGCACACCTGAACTTGTCCATTTTCACATCCTATATTTACCAAAAATGTAATATATATATTATTATTGAACATTTTGTTTAAATTTTACTTATTATATCATTAAATCATAAAAAAGAGAATGGTAATAACTTATAAATTTTCTTTTCATTATATTATTTTAACATGAATATTGAATATCTTTCAATTGAGTGGGCTAATTCAAAATTTGTATATATATATAATATATATTCATTATTCATGCAATAAATTGTCCACCACCATTAGGTAGTATCAATACTAATGTATTGAATTTCGTAATTATACTATTTTAAACATAATATCTATGATTCAATGTTTTTCAGTACAATATATAAGTATATTAATATAAGATAAGTAAATAATAATAATAAATAAAATACTATTCTAGAAGGTGTTTCATTATCCTACTGTTTTTTTTTTTTTTTAACAAATAACAAAATCATAATACAATTAAATACAAATATATATATTGTTAAATTGTAATATTATTTTAAATAAATAAGTAAAAATAAAAGACAAAAAAAGTCTATGTAGAAGTAGATATTATATAACTTAATAATAATAACTAAGTTAAATAGTTAAATGTGTAATTTGTTTAAAAACATCCAATATATTCCCCACAATATAGTTAAATTAATCAAGATAAACATACTTGAAGTATACGATCACTACATAATGTCAACAATGTATTTTTCTGTAACTGGTTATGATTGGGAAAACGTTCCATGGCATCTAATGTTGCTTCCACTACTTTAGCCAAAACACTAGGATGTATGTTTAAGGCTAAATCACTCTTGGTTAAATTATAAAGGCAAGCAGTTGCTGCCATTTGTACTGGAAAACTGTCAGGAAGACAGTTCATCACATTTAAAATTAACTAATACAACAGAAACAAAAATGATAGATAATAAAAAAATTATTTGAAAATAATACTGTGCTAGCTATTGAATTTTAAATTACTTGGATGATGTCAACTTTAGGGCAATTATACTTTTCGGTCCATTTAAACAAATGGTAAAGACATTTTTGAATATATGTTGGACGTTTTGTGTAACGCTTTAAACCAGTCAATAATTGCTCTTGTGTCACAACACCAGTAACCTAAAGATATTAAAATTTAAATAATTAATTTAAAGTTTTTTAGTTATTTATAAGAAAACAAATAAACAATCGACTAATAAATTATAGTTTATTATTGATAAAATATACATAATATTAAAATATATCAAAATAATACTAACCACTAAGTCTGGGTTATATAATGGATGAGTGGGAACAGTGAACATAGCCAAACCACAATCATCCATATGCATTAAACCTAAAAATCTTAATTTTTTATGAGTAGTTAGAAAATCTTGCATGATTCTTGGACCAACATTATCACTTCCTAAAAAATTGAATTAATTTTTTTAACAATGGTATTTAATATAAAAATAAAATATACTACACTTTCATAGTATAAATAATAAATCTTTAAATAAGTCAAAATAGAAATCATTAAAATATTTTTTTTACAAAAAAATTATGATTTATCAGAAGTACTTCATGTACTACAAACAGAGAAATTAATTATTTTGCCTTACAAGTTAAGATAGTTCACAAAACAATGAATTAAAACTAACCAGATATATCCAATGAAACTAAATTAGGTAACCAATCGGGATCAGTCAAAAATTGTAACCAAGGTGTATCACAGCTAAAATTCTCAAATGGGTGAGAATATTTTTCAGAAGATAAATCCAAATGTGTCAATGATGTCATACTTTTAAGTGGACTAAATGCAATTAAATGCATTGTAGCTTCCTAAATTAAAAAAAAACCATGTTATTATTATTTAACCTTAAAAATTCCATATCCATATATTATACATACAATTACAATAGTAAGTCTTAATTATTACCTATATAATTATCAAAATTATATATACTTACATATTATAATACATAATATATGTATTTTTTAAATTCAATAGTTAATTCTTTTTAAAATATTAAAACTTAATTTTTTTTTTAAATTATTAATTAACACTTATTTATTTTGTTTCAAAATATAATTTTTTTAAATGTTAATAAAAACAAATTGTTTTTAGTGTTTACCTTTAAATTATATACACTTAATTTTCTTAGTTGGTTTTTCTTCTTTCCCAATGGTAAAAGTGTGTCAACTTTTGTATTAGAAATATCTAATGACTCCAATAGAGGCAAATCTTCAACTACAGCAATTAAATTGTTGGTACTAAACTCGGTATTGCTTACATCGAGTGAACAAAGGTTTTTTAATTTTGATAATGAGACAGCAACACAAAATCTTAAGTCACTGAAAAAATACAAAATAAATAATAATGTCTGATAAAAAAAAAAATATTAATATCTATTTAAATTTGTCTTTACAATATTCCATAATATTTTATTTAAAAATTATTAAAATATTACCTATTAAACTTTTATGATTAAACAAGCATGCATAAAAGTTATTCAATATAAAATATATATAATATCATATATGTTAAACAAAAACTTACTAAGAATCACTTATAAATGAACTATTTGATACACATAGTGTCTCTAAATTCTGTGTTGTCCATTCACCCAATGAACCAACAAGTTCATTTACTGTACAGTCCAAACCATGAACTTTTAGTTTTTTAATTTTATGTTTTTTTAATGTTCTTAATCCTTTTGTAGTTAAATTTTTTGTTTTTGGTAGTATGACATTTCTAAAAGATATAACAATTATTACAATATAAACAATAATATCATCGTTACATAACAATAATACTACCTAATTAATACATTTAATTTTAAATAACTAAAATAATTATATATTTTTATTAAAATATAGGTATGTTATATAGTTTTCCAAAATTTTTTTTATGTTAACCATGTATTAAATATACCATAGCAAGTCAAGCACCTATAAATGCCAATTAATAGTATTTTACAACAAATCTGTAAGCTGTAGGTGTAATATATTGACTATTAAGATACAAGAAAATTAGCCATTAAACTAACATTCTTGACAAATTTAGTACCCAAGTTAAAGGTGCCTAATGTTAAGATAAACAAAATTTTACTAAATATTAAATAATTAATTTAGTTGTACAGTATTACTTACTTTTTAATACATTAAAAATTTGATATTTTTATGAACTGAAATATATATTTTTTTTAGCCAAGATAATAAAAAGCTTTATTTAAAAAGTAGTATCAGTTCTCTTTATCAACAAATTATTCATAAATAATACCTACTTAATTATTTTACTGAATTTAAAGAGAAAAATATTTTCAAATTATAACTTAAATAGTAACTTTAAACATACCTCAAGTAAACATTTTTATGACTGAATAGTGATAGTATCTCATCGTTAAGTTTATTCCGTACACTAAGTTTTGTTAACAGCATCTCTGATACTTCCATTGGCAAGTATACATTTCTTTCAATGAACATATACTCAGGTTCAGAAGGCTGTAAGTCAGTCTCACTTATTTGTTCAGCCATATAAAGTTTTTCTATGTTGTCGCAAACATAGTCAATACACAAATCTTTCAGTGTTTCAGGATTGGCATACATTATGAATAATAGAATCACTTGCAATTTAAATATTAAAAAAATAACAATCACAAAAAACAAAAATAAATGTATGATGCGACGTTAGGCCTTTAATATTTACCGATAAGTTCTCAAAAGTTAATACTTAATACGAAAGTCACATTATTATTCTATAATAGTCAGCTGATTTAAGATGGAGAGTGAAGTACTGAAGTATAATAACAATATTATGATCCGTCGAAAAGACGTATTATACTATTATGGTATTATCACTAATCACGATATTATCTTTTCTATCGTGAGACACAGTGAACTCTGACTACAATATATACTCAACACTCGATGGAACAATTTATTCATAAATGTGACAATTGATAAGGGAATAAACAGAGATTAGGAAACCTGTAAGTGTAAGATGGAATTCGCGACATCAGCTACATTCTACAAAATAATTGGTCCATTTAAATCCATAATTATTATTTATTATAATACCTATACCTATAAGTATTAATAATTACTTATTAGTTATTGAGTATAGACTATAGTTAGGGTTGGGATTTTTTTTTTAACCCGCGGGACATAACTTATTGAAATGTAATATTTTAAAAAACTGGGATATTGAGTATTGACGTCCCACTTTATTAAAACTTGGGATTCGGGACACCAAAAAAAAAAAAATAATAAATAAAATATCTGATAAATAAATATATTAGGTAGGTTAGGTTAATGTTTAATGTAAGATGCTTCAAATATTTTGCTCCAATCGGTTGTAAAAAAAATTGGGACTTTCTTGTCCCGCTCGCTTATAAGACGGGACACAGGACAAAAATTTAAAAAAAACTCATTCAAATACGGGACATACGTGTCCCGCTAAGAATTAAAGCGGGACGTAGGACGAGTATATTAAAAATCGGGAATATCCCGCCAAATCGAGACGTATACCATAGTTATAGCGTATGTTCTAAGTGTTTCTAAGTGTTTTAAGTGTTTTCAAAAAATGTTTGATAAGTGTTTTTAGCGGAATGTTATTTGCTGTCTACACAAAATACGCTAGAGTAATTGTAATAGAACCTAGTTGTGAATTTGTAATTAATTTAGTTATTTTATGTCATTTATATTAGCTCTGATATAATTATATATACATATATGCCTACCTAGTACCTAGTAAATAGTAATTAGTAGTTAAAAACTTTCAATATCATTATTTCGTTTTTTAATATAAATAATATATAATATAAGGACTAAGGACATTGCCGTTTCATAGCCATGAATTAAGATATATCTAATTAATTACAGGTATATTGAGGTATGTCTTATAATATGGTACATTCATTATACATAGTTCACAGAATAACATTTATGAAAATTCAATAATTTATTATTTATATTGGCCGCAAAAAGTAAATTACAAGAATAATACTATTGTTCATAATTTTCATAGTAAATAACAAACATTTAGACTTATCATATTATATTCCAACTAAATAAATGATTCTATTATTGATTTAATATAAATCCACAGTTATTACTATTATATGTATTATTTATATATTGTCTATTACCACAAACCATGATAAATTTAATTTAATTTATCATGCACAAAACTAAGCTTGCATAGTTACAAACCTATTTATGTTAAACGTTAATTTTTATTTTGTAAGTTATAAATAATTAAAGTAAATGATAACTGATAGCAAAGTGATAAAACCCAATAGATAATATTATCTTTAATCGTGGTTGCAGTATGAATGTATGATAATATTATTGTTATGATTTTTTACATTTTACATATTGCAATAAATAAAAATTTGAGTTTAAGATTATTGAGATTTTGTAACTTTTACAGTTAATTTCTATCAAAAACATTTGTGTGATATTTGAATTTTTGAAAACATTAAGCTTTTTATTTTTAATAATTACATCACTTACCTGCATATCGTATCAAAGGACAATACATTAAACATGGAGGTAGACAATTTTGTTCCTTTATGTTTAGTAAAAAAATATTTCAATACTTGTGTGTATAGTTGTGATTAAGTTAAAAAATTTTAAAATATAATAAGCAATATTATTCATCAATATGTGTTAGAAAATATTATGTCTGAATATCTATACAATTTTGTTTAAATCACAATTAAAAAAATAATTTGATTTTTATTACTTCTACCTACAAGCTTTTAATATTTTATAGAATTAAACATTGTATTATAATAATTATTTCTTTTATTCTAGAGTTTAAAAAAATATAATATACATTTTTACCATACTACTGATTTTTTTTAGTAATTAATCTTTAGATTCCTGTCAAATGTAAAATTTTTATAATTCAGTTAGATACCAATTAACATTTTAAAGTTAGATAGTTATATAGATAGATTTCATTGAAACTTCTTAACATAGGTACCATTTAATTTTTACTGTTTAGATTATCATTTAAATCATTATCTAGAAACAAAATTAAGTTAGGTATAATTTATTATTCAATATTTTTGAAATATTATCTTATTTAATTGTATTTTGTTTTTATTAAATTAAATAAATATTCTAAATATTTTAACATAGAAATTTATTTATACGTTCATAATTTATAAAAAATTGCAATAATAATTTGCATAATTTTTAGGTTCAATGATATAAGATATAATTCTATATTAAAATTGATATTCATGTCCAAATATAGTATTGTTTTCATAATACGTAAATACGTACTCAATGTAATACTATAAACTAATTGTTTTAGGATTTAAGAAGATATTTATACCAAACCTTAACTAAGGTTGAAGGTCTTAACTCAATTCTGATATCTGATCATGATGGTGTAATTGTTTTAAAAGGTAAGTACTAGCAATATAATCTATATATTTTCACAGTTATGACTAAAAGTAAAATGATGTAACTTAGAAAATATGTTCATTAATTTTTGTACTTAGATCAAAAATCTAAATCATTTATGTGTTATTAATGAATCTTACAATATTAAATGTTTATGTTATAGCTCATGCCAATAAATCATCTGAACAAAATTCAAATTATAAACATTCGTTTATATCAGAATTTAATTCTGCATCAGAACAAGCAGGAAAATTAGAACTTGGAAAAAACAAAACAGTGATTTGTTTTTATACAAATAACCAAGTGCGTATTTAAAGTTTTTTAAATTATTAAATTAAAAGTAATTGTTAAGTTAATTTTTGTATTATATCTGTTTAATTGATTATTTGTGTTTTATATTATTTTGTTACTTGAGCAATATTGGACTATTGCCATCAAGTGCCATAATGATAAGATTTACTATTTATAAATATTTAAAAAAAAATTATTGTTTCATACTAGGTACTCGTATTTATTATTCATAATACTCTCATGAGCTTATGAACTTATCAAAATAAACATAAATGGTTTTTATGATATATAGAAATACATTTTTGTTTACATGAAAAATACAGTATTTTATTTTTAACTAATAATCTTTATTTGTATATTTTGTTATAGGTAGTCCAGTTAAATTGCTCAAGATTCTTAATTACATTTGTGGCTTCTGAAAAAGCAAATACTGGTAATATATTAGGGCTAGAAAAAGTACTAGAGCCATTACTAAAGGATTTACAAGCTATACAGTTTCCTTGATTGTTTTATTATTATTATTATTACATTAACATTATATTAAGTATATAATATGATGAATCTTTCCTTTCATATTAATAATTATTATTTTTTTTTATTTGATATTTTCACTCTGCACTTTCAAGAAGTTAAATGATGATTGTGTATTTGTTATTGTTATTCTTACAAATTAATAAAATATAAACAAATTTACTTTGATAGTTATATTTGTAAACAATAATTGTAATTGTTTTTATAAAATATTATTTAGTACAAGAAAATATAAAATTTCCATGTATTTGAAATATTATGTTAAACTAGTTTTTATTTTAGTTTAGATTAGCTTTTCTAAACTCTTAATTAATTTTTACTTAATACTTTAAACTTTTTTTACTAATTTAGCCATATACTTATAAGTTATAACCTATCTCAGTGGTGTGTTTACAGGGTAGGTCTACTAGGCCTGGGCCTACCCAATTTTTATTTGACTGTTAGATTTTTTTTTTTTATCACAAGTAAAAATGTTATTATTATTATTATTAATATTTATTATTGCATATTATTATCATGATACCACTGATACTACAGGAGCTGAAAACAATATAAAAAGATGTTGCACACTCATCTGTCTACAAAAAATAGAAGAATATCGTTTACCTACTTTATAAATTAATATTACTTTAGATTCTGAACGAAGTGATGAATGTATTGATTTTACAGTGATGTATGTTTTTTTTGTGTCTGTACAGCCTAACTTGTCGAAATAATGCTTCAATTTCAAATTTTTTTTGGGGGAGGGGGAGGGTTCCGATGGTGAAGTGCAGAATATCCTTAGTGCAATTATAAAGGTCAAAACTAAATATTTTCCAGGAGTTTTCAAAAAAATGTGACTGAAAACCAGTTAAATCGACAAAATCGATTTTTTTATATAGTTGTAACTCAAAAACTAATCACTGTAAATACTTGAAATTTTCACCAAATATTTATATTAGTGTTATTTATAAACAGTTAAATTTTCAAAATATTTTGGTTGAAATTTTCGATTTATCTAAGTATTTTTTTTTTTTTTATGAAGTGCCGATAAAAAAGTTTTGAGACACCAAAAAAAACTTGAAAATGTATACAAATTTTTATGAAATTGCGTAACAATAATGATTTATCCTCAAGCAGCCATTATTTGTTATTCAAAAAGTATAAGTCCTAATAGTTACTACACTACAGAACAAAACGGTCCTACCCAATTATTTTGTGCTGGACACGCCACTGACCTATCTCCATACTATCTCAATTAAAAATTTTTAAATCTATTTGTTATAGCAAAATATAAAAATGCTACATCACAGACAATGTTTAATGTTTTCATCATTAAAATAAAAAACAAAATGATCAAACCATCATAATTATTAATAACATAGTTTTCTTTTACGGTAACTATGATTTGATGCTCTAATGCTTAAAATACAGGTATATCACATTCTCTTAAGAGGTTTTAAACAGAACATTTTAATAAATTCTAATTAATTTTGAATCAAATATAACTTTACTTTTTTTTTTTTTGGATAAAAATAACATACAATACAACAACCTTATTATTAGATTATTTGGTTTTCTAACATTTTTTTCTTTTACCATTTTTATCTGTCTGTGCTGTACGATTGTGTACGAAAATTAAACGTTTTGGCCAATTTTCATTCAAACTTTTATAAAACTTATAATGGAAAATTTTATAGTGCTCACTGATCATCCTTCAACACATGTTGTCATTACAATATTATAATTTATAAGAAACTCAAATGTACAGATAAAATCGATTATACGATCAGATAATAATAGGAAATAATGAAATCGGCAAAAAAAATTATTTAGATAGAATTCAAAATATTATAAGAGACAAGAGTTTATGATGAGTAAAAAATAATAAAATAATAATTTTATTATAATTTTTATAATCCATAAAAATGTAATTCAATACTTAAAAATAGTAAGTTATATAGATATGTCTGCAGAGAATTCAAATTTAAACATTTTAAAACAATTTATTGACAACTATAATTACTTATTAATTATTTTATTATTTTAGTTATTTTTATTATATTTTATTGGTTTTATATTAATTATTATAAAAAATAAAACTGTTACAGTTGATATACTTGATATTTATTGGGTATATGGTATCTATATAGAGATTATTTTGTATAATTGTATACCTATACCTATTACTTATATAGTTATATACATTTTAAGTTTCGATAGGGACATTTAAACTACAAATAACGATGTGTTAATTATTTTATTTTAAACGTTATTCGTAGAAATTTAAACTTTTATGTATTTTATATTATTATTAATTTTATTAAACGCAATAAAATATTTAATTCATTTTAAAATGTTATCTATTTATATTTTTTATGTATTATACTATCATGAGTCAATAAAACCACTTTTACTGTCTTACGATATTTAAAAAAAGTTGATACTAGATTTTAAGTTTCATAAGTTGATTTAATATAGAATAAATGCATATTATTATAATAATTAAATAAAACTAATAATATAATAAATACAGTATTATCGAAAAAAAATGATACTATAATGATATTGTAATATTAAAAGTAAAATAGGTAAACGACTTTCTTGCTCAGTATCGTTTGATACATAATGATATATCATTGAATTCAAATTAAACAGACCTATAAGACTATAAATTATAATAGTGAGTAGTGACCCAACCAAATCTGCATTCAAATACTCAATATATAGCAGAACAACTTACCCACTACCTTTTTAATTTTATATCATGGATCTGGTGTGTGATATGTGAATATCAATTGATATTTAGTTTAACGACAATATACTCGTAATTGACTTAATTTAATGTGTACGGACCAGGTGCCAACTACCTATATAGGTACTATAGAATAAAGATATTTTTAAAATATTACTATTTATTATAAATGAATAAAATACGTTTTACAAAATATTTTAAATATTATTACTAAAATTTATCAATATAGAATATGGACTTAGAACTAAGAATATTGGGGTAGGTAATTAACATGTATGTATAATTTAGAATAATTTTTTTTAATTTTGAAAATACCTTTATCTTAGTGGTCAAATAACTTGATTCATCACTGGATTCATAGCACAGGAACTAGGAAGATTCTAACTCCGAATGTAAGCTAAGCAACGATGATGCACATGATTGAATAGATGACTCTGACGAGTAATCATTTTGTTCTGTTGGAATGTGTACATTTGTAAAAAGGTAAATGGGTCGATTCATTCGTGGACGGAGAGGAGATTCGTGAATTAAATGCATTTCTTTTTCTTTTAATTCATTCATCAACGCACATATTTTCATCTTTAATTGAATTCTTCCAGTACTTGAAAATTGCTTGACTTGTAACATAACATTTTCAAAAAACAAAACCATATCATCTATTTGGTTAACTTCCTCAGTCGAAAATTGTTCATTTTCTATTTGTATTTTTTGATTTAGTGTACTTGGTTTATTCGAATTTTTAAATAGATTTTTATTGTTTTGGTTAAATTTAGAGATACGATGTTTTTTAATTTTTGTTTTAGTTGGCCAGTCATCTCCGGTTTTACCGTGCATCTTGACAATTCCTTTTTCTTTGTGAAAAGTACGAGGGTTATGCATTTCAATCAGGGCCATTTTACTCGTATTGGAAGTCAAACTGTAAATTTAAGTATAAAAATATTTAGAACTATTATGTTAATACAAAATAAATATACATTTTTTTACTTATTTCCGTAGGTACAATTAAATTAAGTCGAGAAATAATTTTCAAAAAATTTTAAACTTCAAAGCAATATTTTTTTTAAATATCAGTATTTTTTGAATTACCAATTAGTTGATCTTGTTTAAACATTATATAATATATAAATATTATATGCATACACAATATTGTATTGGTACTTTTCTAATTGAAAATACCTTGAATCATGTATAATATATTTTTGAAGTGAAACTTACTTCTACACGCGCGCTGGGAGTACATTGTCAAGGTCGCGATACACGAGCTATAAGACAAAAATCCGTCACGATTTAAGCGGCCCCTATACGATCAATAATATTTTGCATAATAATTGATATATTGCTCAATATTATTGACGGTCTAGTATAGAATATAGATATTGAAGGATTGTACAATATATTAAAGAAATTCAAACTTGGTTGGAAATTTATTGACACAATTTTATTGACTCAATATTATTGATCGTGTATATAGGTAGAGCCCGCTTTGGGTCGGGCCACACGGCACACAGCGATTGAACCTCTGCAGCGGTTGTCCCGCGAGCGGATCAACCACCAGGCTACTGTACACATTATAATATATGCGGTCGAACCACGTGCGATTATACCAAAATATTGGATGATTCATAAGAATTAAGAACTGCAGTTATGAGTGAACGCCGAACGGACTAATTTAAAACAGTGGGTTTTGATCATTTTGGCGGTCAGACCGTAGGTGTGTCAATTTTGATTTCTAACAATTCTCTGTAAACACAAATAAGAAATATGAAACCTCTACGACAGTAACTGTAAATTCAAAATTTTACATTAATAGTTTGATATCACCACGACTGATGTCGCGGTCCGCGGAAGTTTCACTTCTATGACATGTGCCTGCACTAAAGGTTTTTTTACTTAAAGGTAACCTAACCCTACCGGACTCTGCTCAATTTAAAATAAAAACTTAGCGTTGAGTATGATGGACATTGTTATTATCTTTAAGTTTAACAGGTAAATTAACTGTAATATTACAAACAGAATTAGCATGACTATAGTGAAAACGTGTTTTAGATCGAGACAAAAGAACAGCGTGTCTTTCTTAAGATAAATTATTCAACTTAAATCGGTGGTATAAAATAGGTAGGTAGGTACTTAAATATATCACAACATGAACACTTCATCGAACTCGGTGTAAAAGAAAGTTCAAACAAACTAGCTTAATATAAGAATATAAGATCTTTATATTTTTCTTGAAATTGAACATACAAATATATTGGCTATGGTATTAGATAAACATAATGCTTAAGAGTAGATTTTATAGGCTTTTATATGCTGTGGTTACAATACCTAATTATTAACATGAAGTACATTAGGTAAATTCGTGATGTATATCACATTATCACTATTCACTAGACATAGTTTTAAAGAATACTTTTTAAAGTATTTGTACTTTGAAGCATTTAAATAAAATATCATCAAAATGTATTAAAACTATAACCTAAACATAGTTAATCACCAATTGTATGTCAGTAAATACTCAAATACATTAAAAATATCGGTAGGTATAACAAATAACTTCATAATGCGTCATACTTCATCATTCCTAACATTAATTTTATTATATGCCAACACTCAAATACTTTAACTTAAAAATGTTCGCCTCTTCAAGTTGACGATATTGTAAGCATTGTAAGCAAGCAAACAATGTAGGTTCACACGTACACACAACAATACAATACAATCCATTTGAAGGAAAAACACGTTTTATTCAACGACAAAACGATATGTGGGCACGCGCCAGTGGTTGTCAATTGACGTTTTCTCCCACCTATTGTACACCGAGGTCTCGCGTAGGGAAAAATTCGATTGTGGCCATAATATAGGATCGATCCGTGCAACAAATCAAGAATCGGCCGCAATTCCACATTTCAATAATACGATGCTTTATTAAAAATTTTACACGTTTAGATAAATAATGATAACATTTTTTTTTATAAAAGGATCATCTATACACAGTTTTTCTGATGTTTAATCGTTCATTAGCTGGTATTAATCAGTTGCGTAGCTAAATACTTTTTTTGGGTAGGCTCGATATTTTGATGTAATAAGGATTATCAATGAATATTTTAATTAAATTAAGAACATTCATTTTTGGAGAAAAGTGAGTAGGCCCGGGCTTACTAGTCCTACCCGCTGCAGGCTATGCCACTAATATTAATATATTCCATAAATAATTAGTTAACTTACACTGTTTAAATAGGTGACTTCCGGTTCAAAATACGTAATATATACCTACTGAATACTGACCACTGTCATACCACAACCGTGATGTTATATTTATCTCATAATTAGAGTTTCAAAACGATTTAACTAGTTCTTTCAGTCAACGATCATGTTGGGAAATATTCATAAAAGAAAGAGAAAATATAATTTACAATTTTAGAGAATAAAAAATTTATAGGTATTAAACATTTTCATAACGGAATGAACACAGTCTCAGATTTAAAAAGTACCTAATAGGAGTAGTGATGATATTTAGTTAATTATTATAGTTAATTTATATTTTGTAAAACAATTTTATTTCTGTGTTTATTTATTAATTTTATTAATGGATTTTAATTGTTGATTTTTTTAATTTTATCATTTTAATATTTAGTTTAGTTAGTTATGTATTAGTTATGTATATTAAATATTTAGATTTAGTTGTTTAATTTGTCATATTTTTTTTTGTTTTGACATAAAATAAAGGTCTGAATTAGAGCTATATTATTTATCAGGGATGGCCAAACTGTGTCTCACTTCATACGAGTGACTCACATCTAATTATTACCGTACTCCTCAAATAATGTTATCTAAAATGTTTATGTTTTTTGAAATAAAATAATAAAATGTGAAATAATATTGTATAATGCTTTTTTTTATCTCATTTTAAGTTTTATCATATTTTGTATCTATCTAATCTTTAAAAATGGTTGATCAATAAATTTTACATATAATATTTTTTTTTAACCAATTATCGAGGACAAAGTATTTTTTATTTTTATTCTAGCTCTTACATATTTCTCATTCTGTAATGTATAACTTACAAGCCTATTCTTATTTAAATAAAAAAATATCTAAGAAGTAAAAGTTATATAACCAAAGTTAAAAATTACTCACTTTTTTTTTATAGTAGGTGCTTAAATAAAAAATATAATAATTATATATCGTTATTAAATTGGGTTTCATTAAGATAAAATTAACTAATTTTATTTATTTGAAATAAAATATAGAAATTCTAAAAAAAAAACAATAGCATGTACTAACTAATTGTTTTGATTGAAATAAATAATAAAAACTAACACCAAAAATCAAATACCCACATTTGAAACCATCCTCATAATAGTAGAAATAAATTAAAGTGTACTTGTTTTTTGGTTTATACGCATAGCATTTATATCAGGGGTGGCCAAACTTTTTTTGGTCACGATCTACTAAAAATATACTTCACCTTTGAAGATATACTTGTATAGAAAATTTTTTTATCATTGAATAACTATATCATTATTAAGAAACATATATAGGGCGTATGTCCTTAAAAATAAATTCTAATATGATCGACTTTGAAATTGTTCGCGATCGACTGTTTGGCCGCCCCTAATTTATACAACAAAAGTCAAAAATTAAAATAGTCGCTTAAAATAATGCTTCTGACACTATTTAATAATATAATATTAATAAATTATACTCACTATTGGTCGCATTCGTTTTGGTCTAAAAAACTAAGGCGATACTTTAATATCCAAATTTTTTTTTTATTGAAGGATGATCCTGGTTTATCTAATTTTCTTTCAATTATTTTTGAATATAAATCTCTAATTTTTTCCCACATTTGTTTGGTTTCAACAACTTGAAAATAAATAGATAATATACTTAACATAAGAACATTTATTTATTTTAATATTAATATATAATTTTAACAAGCCATATATTACCGGATTTTTCAATCTTAAATGATATATCTTTCCAGATACTATTTCTCAAAGAAATATTTTTGTAATTGGCATCTAATACGTTGTACAAAACCGGATTATCCTTTACAAGTAGCACGAGTTTTTCAACTAAAGGTGAGGAAAAGCTAAACTTTGAATTCATTATGCCGTTTGACATCACACACTCGCACTGTATTTCTATACTAATTCACTGATGTTAATATTTTATAATGTACATTTAGAAACCGACTACTGTACACAACTGTCATCTACAAAAACTAATAAAAGAAGGTTTATATTCGAAAATCACTTTGGGACTTTGGGTAGGTAATTAACTTTAATAGTATAATTATATACTGCTTAAAAATATCTGTATACATAATTTGTTTATTTAATGACTTCCAGTGTACATATTTGTGTAGATAAGTAAATTGAATGTATTTTAAATACATATAATATATATATACATAAAAACTAACAATTTCTTAGATATAAACTATTGGTACAATCAAAGTCCATCTATAGGTGGATATCTGGTATAATGAGTCCGTGGTGGGGACTACCAAATTGTGTTGAACCGCCTTTACCAAACGGTTCGCTACGGTCACCAATGATAAATATATAAATATACCTACATTTCGGTATACAGAAAAAAAATCCAAGGAAGAAAAAACCATGGAAAAAATAACCAAAATAAAAAAACCAACAGAAAAAAAAACCAAAGGAAAAAAAACCAATGAAAAAAAAACCAAAATACATAAAATAAAAGTTATAAAAAAAATGAATCAACTATTAAGACTATTAAGTAAAAAATATGAATATATTTAATATAAATTAATCATAGGTTCCGTTTTTAAAAATGAAGTTCTCAAAATAGCTGGACAATTAAGAAAACTTTTTTTTGTACACCTCCATGTATAATATTGCTTGCCAGCATGTTTTAATGTATACATGTAGCCTTGGTAACAAATTTTGTCTGAACCTTTATTTGATTTGATTATTTTCATTATTTTAAGATTTATTATATTAGTACTTAAGAACTTGGAAACTTTAACTTTGCTCAAGAGCCAAGAAGAGTCAAGAACATACTGCACTACTGCAGTAAAGTCACTGACCACAGTCAGCACAATCTTGAAAAATTATCTTGTCAATATTTATCTCAATAAAAGAAATAATTTTCAAACTTAGCAAAGATTTTGATAAACTTTCTACAAATAGATGGAATAATGCTCTGGGAATCTTGATAAACTTTATAGATTAGATTAGACTGTCAGTTTATAGGAGTTATAGGATATGTCGTATACTCCGATTACTCGGACGTATACCAAAATAAGGTAAAACCAAAAATGATGTAAAATACTTTATTTGAACGCGACGTCCAGTGGTGATCGAGTCACACGATCACCACCACTGACCCCTTTGCTGCCCTAACCATATCTATCTCTTATATACTTTTTTTTTTTTTTAACAAAATTTTTATATTACGCAATCTGTTACAATTAATGAACAATAAGCTTAAGTGATAAAATAGAATAGTAGACAGAGAAAGACAGAGGGAAGAGACCACCCATCGGAGGTACTTCAGCATGATAAATCTCTTATATACTAAATTTACAATTGAGTTACTATCGATTGTTACATCTTTCTCTTATTATACTAATTTACATTTCATACACTTAACTTACGTAATTATTATTTTAACCAGATTAATAACAAATTTTATTTACATTTCTTACTACTATATTTTGATTACTATGCTAGCTAAAATATAAAAGTTTATCAACACTATATTTCTCAATTGTTATATCTTAACCTATTTAAATGCTTTTTTTTATTATTGCTTAATAATTATGGAAATTCATTAAATCCTAATACAACAGGTATTAACACCATTAATGCTTTGTTATGAACTGTATAATAATATGTAATACATATAATACAATATATTTAAAATTTGGCGGTGGTATGATCTATGATAACAATTATGGTATGTGATTTATGGTATGCTCGTATAGATACTATATAATTTATATTTTGGTTTTTTTTCTGTTGGTTTTTTTATTTTGGATATTTTTTCCGTGTTTTTTTTTCCTTGGATTTTTTCCCGGGATTCCTACATTTCACTTTGTATTAATAATATCTATAATTTTCATTAACACACTCACAAAATATATAAGGCATAAATATTATTTTAAGCGGTTCAAATACAATTACGTACTGGTCTATTATTTGTAATTTATTTTTATATTTTGTTAATTATGTTACTTGAGATTTAAACCAAAACCATAATCGGTTTTTTTTCACAAATAGTACTCGTAGGTACCAACTTAACTATTAATCCATTACTCCCTAATATTAATTAATACAACGCAAAGTACCTACACGGCTACACTAATGAAAGTATTTAAAATTAAACATTATTTCACATTCTTTATTTTTATTTTTTATAATCAATTAAGTAAAAACTGGTCGCTCGAATGTATTGTACAACAATGAATATTTTCCAAAAAGGAATACGGTCTGAGCTATTAGTTAATAGAATGTTTCATTTTATTAAATGTTGATACAATACTAGGACACTGTACTAATTGGTTATTTCAACGCCATTAAAAAACCATTAAAATTAAAAAATTAATTCATAAATAAAATAATATTAATTGGAAAATATTGAATATTTTACAGTTGTATTACTCCGAGCGACACGCCACTAGAAGAAATATAGGTACATATGAACAATAATGAACCTTTAACAGATTTTTATTTGTGTTGTACCTTTCATCGGTCATAGCGGTTTACTAATCTAACCGGGTCTGGGATCCTAAATTCCTAAATATATTGATCGGCCCGACCTTAATATAATAGGTAGTCATTGGACACAATAACTGTGTAAAACGCATTATAGAATTTCCGGATACAGTTTACAATAGATGGATCGGCCTTTAGATTATTCACGTGTGTATTCTTCGTAAATTTTGTTGATGTACAAATGCGTTGACCAATAGCTATTAAAAAACACTTTAGGTACCCCCTAGTAATTGTGGTAATTGTAGTATTTCGATGGGTATACCTTATACCTGGCGGCTGGCGATGTCGCGATCATTTCTACAAATTCAATTCGAGGGATCAGACGTTATAGGTTTAAAGCACTTATATCATCCTTAATAAAATCTTATTTACTTATTATGCTCTAGCAAAATATTTAACCGATAGAAGTAAAACCGCTCATTTTTACAACTTTTTCATCCAAAATTAAAATTATAAAAAAAAAATCAACAGCAGATCAAAATGGCGAAGGAATTAAAATTTATTTCGGTTGAAATCGGACGTGATTTTTTCCGTATGTATTTACTTACTTACTTTTTCATTTTTATTTATATGAAAAAAAAATACTATTTTAATTTTACTTTTTTGTGCGTACATTTTATAAATTACGAGTTACAATAACTCCTAAAATTATAATAGCTTTGATGTTAAATAAAATTATTTTTTATTTTCAGTTTTGCAGATGCCCAAAAAAAATTATCAGCAGCCACCTTGTATGTATATACCTATATATTATTACCTATAAATACCTAAATATTTATCAAAAAAAAATATAAAATAACTGATAGTTTATACTTTTAGAATGTAAATAACCACCCGTGACCTAAGTTATCTAATATGATTCTTCTTTTTATAGCCACTATAGAGACCAATACCCTTCGAAGTTATCGTGATGAACGAAAGCCACCAAATTATACCAAAGAACAATTAAAACAGTTGGAGGAATTGTATATTATCAATCCACGCTTGACAAATCGTGTACTACTCAATTTAACTAGAAAGTTGTGTATTCATGAAGATAATATAAGACTATGGTATCGAAAAAGACGAGCAAGAGATAACTCAGGTAACACGGAATTAACTACCTATACGGGACCTATTTTGAAAATAAGGTTAGGTTAGGGGACGCGGAGACTGAGGAAACCTTAAATTTATTTTATTTTTCTATAAAAATGTTCGTAGTATTAGTTGCGTATCTATAGGGAGGTGTTTTAGATGTTTTAAGTTAGGTACAATAAAATATGTTAAAACGTATGCCCCTTCCGTGTACATTTTTACCAGATCTTATAGTGTTTAACGCCATAAGCAATTACTATACTTTATGCAAATATGACAATCGTACAGTTGGACCCCGAAATAACGGCTAGTTTCATAGAATAAACGCATAAATCGGAGCCGAACGAAAATGCAAATACCTTTAACAACTTTGAAGTATAAAAACAAAAATATATTTAAAATATATTTATTTTTATTTATTTATTCAGAAAATCTGTTTTTTTACCCTGTGACCTTCTTGAGGTGGTGTTGCATAGGGATATTTTATTTTTGAATCGCTTTAAAAAATGTATTTCATGTATTTGAATTGGGTAGACAATTAATAAACTCAAAAATCGTAGTGCAATTGCGTTACAATGTCGAATGGTTGGTATTAATTAACATTTTTGTGGTTTGAGCCGTTTGAGGTTGGTGTTCGAACTTTTAAGTTTTAATTTATATTATCAGTTATCACCTATAATTTCTTATCACGGGGTCCAACTGTCCTGATGATGAAATTGTCATATCTGCAATTATATTGATAATTTATTATCAGGGTTGGGATCTTATAGCATTTGCATATTTCTTATGAGATGCTTAAAAATAGCAGAGTAAGCGAAAAATGTTTTTCGTGATACGGAGAACTCAAATTAAAAATTTTATTTTGCATATTTTATGATTTTTTTAATTTTTATCGCTTTTTTGGATTTTTTTTTTTGCTTTTTTACCATTTTTTTAATTCAAAATTGGTCTTATCTTATAAAATTATATTTTAACAAAACTTGGTTTTAGATTTTTGTCAATCGAATTATCAAGTAAACTGTAAACGTACAGATTAAGTAAAAAGGCCGCACAATTACAGCGATAATATTATAATATAGATTATTGATAGGTACCTATTATATACTTTTACGATGATTTCGAATTAGGTATTTGGTTCTAATTTTTGTTATCTGCTTATTTTGTCGATTTCTACATTCTACTGTAAGATTTCCTTTTGTGCATGTTTTTAGTGCATATATTTATCATTAATTAAGGTCATATTATAGCGCATATTTATGCAATTTTAAGTGCTATAAAATCTTAACTCTGCTTATTATGAATTTTTGAATATTATTATTGATTATTATAACAGTATACTCATGTAAATGTGATTTTATTTTTGCTTAAACAGAATGGAACGATTATGATGATACTATTTCGTTTTGTAGTGACGACTGTGAAGCGTGTATGAATCTCCGAAGCAACCTTGACGTTAAGAACTAAAAGAATATGTACTATGTTGATGTTGTAGCTCATAACAAGATCTAAACAATATAATATTATTTTTAGGTTTGTTAATTTGAAATTACATTAAGTACCTACATAATATATATTTTTACGTTTAATGTTTGTATTTAATTTTCTAAAAATTAAATAAAAATGTATTAAATACTTAAGTGTTTGTATTTTTTTTTTTATGATAATTTACGATTTTTCGTGAGAACTCTTGAATCCTCGGCTTAATAACATGTAAATCGGACTTAGATACAGGATTAAAGATATCTTTAATCGTGCTCTGATGACATATATAATCAGCTTATCACTGATAAATATCAATATGCATCAAGGTTGATATGCATAACCGGGATCATAGATTTAAAAATAATGGATAGGAAACGCCTATACTAGTTTTGTAAGAGGTTGCGGTATTTTTTGGGAAAGAGAGAAAGATAAATATTTACGAGAGAGGTAGACTATAAGAGGTATTTTTAAGGTTTATTAATTGATAATTTAAGACTTTAATGTTAGTTTTGATACAAATTTGAAATAATATTTATATTTTACACTATATTATATTATTATGCAGTATGATGATCAATAAATTTGCAATCAAATTTAATTAAAATAATTAAATTGTCATTTCATATTTTCCACATAAATTTTATGTTGTGTTTTTAAATTGTGTTATCACTTATAATTTATAAATAATAAAGTATTAAGTAACCTTTATAAACTCAAAAATCATATAATTTAATTTTAGTTGATAAGCCCAATGTCTTATCCATTCTTATAATATCTATAACCGCGTGGCGTTCCGCTCAAGATTATTATATATTATTATTATTATTATTATTATTATTATTCATCTTGCTATATTGGTACTTGGTAGCGCGACACTACAATGAAAGTCTTATTCCACCTCTACCAATACGACCAAGCCCCGTTTCTCAACGGCATTTCTCTTCCGTTTTTTTTTTATTTTGGCATCGTGGTTTATCGTTATTTGTTTTATTATATTTTTTGGTTGTGTTCTATTGTTTGTGAAAATTGAAATAAACTAAGAAATCGACTTTGGCGTACTGTTAAGAATATCGAGATTTTACTCTTGATTATTTGAACGGGCTTAAGTGTGCCATAGGTCTCGATAACACCCAAAACCGTTCAAAAATTCAATCGGCTGACATCCGTGAGGACATTGTATTATGTGTGTTCATGGCCAGTATTTAAGTAACGATGTCTGCTGCAGGTGTCGTGACTGGGTAGGAGAAGACGCAATTGTGCTAAATGATTAACTGTCGATACCCGGAGTCGATCGTGGCAAACGGTTGCAAGGTAGTTGTTCGAAAAATTATAAGGATAATAAGATAAGCATAAAATCTATTGTCAAAATAAAATTTTCAGATACATTTTCAAAGGGAATTAGGGATCAGCGTTGCCACTCTCTCGCTGCGCTCGCCCGGACATTCAAAACGAAAACATCCCTCGATTTGCTATGCAACACCACCAGTAGGTCACAGGGTTTAAAAACGATGCCCATAATTTTACTAACAACGGTTGATAATAATTTTCGAGTATCACTTCTCTGGTCCTCAGTGGCGTAACTGAGCTACTTTGAGGGGGAGGGGGTGATATAGATATTTTTCGTTTGTAAAAAAAAACCTTTAAAGGTATCTCACAAATTATAATTCATTATATTATAAAAAAAAAAGGTCTAGAGGGTGATATATCCCCTGGTGATATACTGATATAGTGAAATAGCTACGCCACTGCTGGTCCCTATCATTTTTCGAATAACTGCCGAACACTAAAATTAATACCAACCATTCGAAATTGTAAATAGTTCTAGTACGACTTTTGAATGTATCAATTTCCCACCCTGGTAAAATCATTGATCTTTTTCTTATAGACAGCTGAACATCACTGGTTGGCGTAGTTAGGTCAAAAAGGTAAAAGGTAAAAGGTAAAAGGTAAAGGTGTCAACATAGATAATAAAGATATGGATAGGCCACGCCTATGTTAAATATATTTGAGGCCGCGTGCCTGGAGGGGAAGGCAATTGAGGCGTTTTTATAATGATAATTGATACTCTATATAGGTATACTTGTTTGGCCTCAACTGGACCCCTTAAATACCGTTGATAAGACCGATATATCCTATCCATATCTTTATTATCTATGGGTGTCAAATACATTTTTCAAAGAGATCATAGGGACTGCAGTGTTGCCACTCACTCGCTGCCCTTGCTCGGTATTCAACACGAAAACATTCCTTGATTTGCTAAGCATCCCCTCATACCCCTCTTGAATTAAGATCTTTTATGTCTTTGGAAACCGTTACTCGGGGTAACCAGGTAACCTGGGTAACCCCGTAACGGTTTTCGATCTATGTGCTAATAAAGCAGACCATAGATAAAAAATACAAAAAAAAAAAAAAATATATAAAAAAAAAAATAAAATAAATATCTAAAAATAAGAAAAAAAAAGAAAAAAATTCTTTTTAAATAAATATCTTTATTATCTATGGCAAAGACATAAAATGTCAATTACTGCATCAACTTGAAGGATTTTATAGGCATTAGAAACTATAAATTATTTTAATTTATTTTTTTTTTTAATGATTAATAAAACTTTCTTAACAAACGTTTGAAGTTAGTATTTCAACAAATTTTGTTAGAACGGCGAAAATAATTACATTTTTACTTAGAAATTCATAAAATTCGTAATATTCATAGATAAAAATATAGGTAATCGGAAAAAAAACCGGATAAAAAATCCCTAGGAAAACAAAATCCCCGGAATATTATTGAAGCTCGGAAAAAACCAACGAAAAATATATATCAAGAGAAAAAAACCAAAATGATAATGTTATAATCAATATGATATAAACATATCGTCTAATTTTTATTGTTAAATTAGTTATGTAATATTTATAATTTTTGAGATGTAATAGAAAAACTAAAAACTATTTAAACAATATATAATATATATATCTATTAAAATAAAGGCATTTATTTCGTTCTTAACTTATCTTACCAGTTTCTCTACTACGGGACAAAAACAGACTTCAATAAAACTATAACCATCCGTCTAAAAAAATTAGTTAACCGACAACATGAAGATATTATATAACTACCGAAAAATTTTTGACAGCAGTGAGTAATAAATAATAATACACACTACACGTCTACACACAATTATATGAGAACCGATTGATCAAAATAATATTATAATAAATAATAATTATCATTCATATTTTATATTGTTTTATTATTATTCATTATTATATTCGATAGGTGTAGGTATCGTGTATCCAATAGTTAGGTACACCTCTGGGGATTTTTTTTCTAGATTTGAAAATGCAACGTTAATACAAGGTTCTTTTATGAATTTTGACATGTGCATATTTACCAGTAAAATAACGATTTGTCTTAATATATATAAATTTATATCAGTATACCTATAACCTACTTAACTTACTAGTCCTAGGTACTGGTTTTTAATATTTAATAGTATTTTAAACAAAGTGTTAGTTACAAGATACAACTTTTAACAGTACCTAAATTTATTGTTTTGGTGAAAACGTGATCAATATCTCATTTGATGGAAACAAGTGTTGTTGGAAACAGATACTGGTGGAAAAATTGGTACAGTTTTAGAGGAAATCAATACCACTCACTCATACATAATACGGTTAACACTGTTAATAGTTAATACCAGCCTAAACTGGCTGCATACTAGTTGCGGTTATAACGATTTTTATGATAAATAGATAGAACAGTTGCGGTCACCCCTCAAAAAGGTTACATACTGATTGCGGTCACTGCTAGTAGCGCAAATCTAGGGGAGCAGGGGGGGGGCAACTGCCCCCCTCCATACTGTTATCTCACGATCTAAATTATATTTTCTATTTTTATTTGATACATTGTATTATTATTTATATATAAATGAGCACAGCGAAATTTTATTTTAATAGGTGGGTATTGAATACTTTTATTTTGCCCCCCCCCCCCCCATAATTTGAATTAGTTTGTGCCTCTGGATCACACAATAAAAAAATTCCTTTTTAAATTAATAATTTAATATGAAATTAATATTTCGTTTATTTATTTAATTTAGAAAAATGTATTAAAATATAATATAATATGTATAATATTGTTTAATAATAATAATTATTATAACTTGTGTCAAAATATTGTACCTATAATTTGTATAATAATAATAATAATTTTAAATTTTAAAATGTTATATAAGGAACAAATTTGAAAAAAATCGACTTCAAATATTCAAGTCGATTAATTTCGCCTTCTTCATATAATATCGTATTTGTTGCACTAGAAAATCCTCTTTCTCAGTTGAAATTTTATTAACACCTATGGTAAGCATATTTTCGCAAAATGCTGTCATTAGCAGTCATCTAGCAAAAACATATATGAAAATGGGTGAAATTTTCAAATATTTGAAACTTTTTTCCGGACATCACAAGTTATAATAATAATAATTATTAAAGAATTTAATAATATTATTAATATTACATATTATATTATATTTTGACACAAGTTTCAACATTTTTAACCATACCTACACAATAAATAATAGTGTAGACAGTCCTAACATCCTAATTCCTAAGTCTGTTATCTTTTCGATATAAATGGGAGGGAAAATGTTAATCAATACATTTTTCTAAATTAAAATTATAAACGAAATAATTATTTCATATTTAATTATTAACTAATAAAAGAATTTTTTATTGAGTGACCGCAACTAAACACTAGTATGTAACTTTTTTGAGGTATGACCGCAACTAGTGTCTAGTAAACACCGGATAAACTAAGTCAGTTAGTTATGATTAATACTAGAATGCCAGACTCTGAACTCTGCTATCCCATCCCCGTCGATCAACGACTATATTTTAATAGTCTATAGTCTTAACTCTATATTATAGCGTCTTACCTACTGCTACTGCCTATACTATATTCATTATTATCTCATAACTCATTTGTTTTTAATGAAATTATCATAGTATTATTAGTATACACTATACCATAGATTAAATATTTAATCTATGACTATACATAGTAACACATGTATACACATTATTTAGAAATTAAATACCAATTTAGATTAGGTAGGTACTATAAAGTGTTTTATTCTTTTAATCGATTGAGTACGTTATATTGTGAAAGCTTAAACTATTAAAGTCATATATAGTTCTCCAATAGTCCAATAAACTAATAAATAAAATATCCAACTATAATTTATTATATTTACGAAAAAAAAATATACATAAATATTTTATATCTTTTTAAAAAAAAAGTAATTTTATATTTAATAATAAATAATATTATGTTAACCGAAAACAGTTTGGAAAAAAATGTCCTTTTACCTTTAAAATCAATATTGTAAAGGCGCAGATTACGGTACGAAGAAGTTCGTGTGCATTGTGTATGGATATAAATTAGAGGGGCTTAGCCCACTCTATCAAAAAAAAAAAAAAAAATTATTAATATTATTATATTATAAGCTTATTTATATAGGCTCGTATTGATATTAAACATGTTAATCCTTCCCCACTAGATCCCCAATAGATTTTCTGCTATGTTAAATTATATTTAACATTTAATACTTATTTACATTTATACCTTACAAGGTATAAATATATTTATATATTTATTTATATTTATATAAGTTATAACTTAGAATTAGGTAATCTAAATATTTTGAAATTTTAATTATAGACGGTATAATTATAATATACCTATTGATACAGACACACAAACATAGACTAGACATATAGTAACTAAACAATTTTAGTACCTACATATTTCTTATGAATAATATTTTTTGAGTTATAAATTATAATCTTACAAGTTACAACAAAATAACTAAAATCGTTATTATTATCGTTATTTCAATGTTTTAAAATGCCTATAAAAGTAATTATGATAGGTATTGAAGTTATAAGATTTATAAGTTTGTATATGAACAACTTACGAGTTACGAGGAACCTCGTATTAAATTTTTGAACATTAGTAATTTAAATTGAAAATGTTGTTACGTTTTATCTAAGCATAACATAATTAAACAGTTTTGTTATAAATAATAATACAGCACTCGGTAAAAAATTTCTACTGTTTCTAGAGTTACCTATTCATTTTTTAATGTTTTTTAATTACAACAAAAAAGTAGGCTGAACTACGATATAGCTAATCGTCAATTTCAATTAAGTTATATTACGAGTTACGACAATTACTACAAGGTTTAAAGTACCTATACGGAATTCGGGCAAACAATTTAATCTATTTTACGATGTCAACGCAATAAATTTTTTTCGTAGGTACCTACCTACTTCATCACAATCAGCCAGTGGCCTACGGCTACACTAGTACACACTACTGTCACTACCTACTTACCTATACATTAAACCGAGCCTGATCTATTTTTTTTGGACTTGGTAATTATGTGATGTATATTTAAACTTTATAGGATAATTATAGGTTCCTAATACGTATAGTATTAAGCACCGACATAGTAGTTAAAAATCTTATGAGAAGGGGAATAGTATAATACGCAATGACAATTCTTATTTGATAACCTTGGTCACTTAGAATTGCAGAAAACCTATACAATCTTATTAGTTGTTATTATTCGGTGATCTATTATAGCCCAATACCACCTTACTACCGTTGCTTAATACCTGTTCGTTAGAATACTGAATGCTGATCTGTAAGGCATGTACATAAACGTCATTAACTATGACATTAGTCACTAGAGATTCTTACGGTTTATAGTAATAGCAATTGATTTAGATCATGTCACGGATGACTATCATTTACCACGGTTGTAGTTAGACATATTTTTAATACAAAATACTACTGCCTACTATAAAATAATAGATCGTGTAAAAACTAATAAGATATAGTGAAATTGCACGAGGACATTCAATTAAAACTTTCTGCTTGACATTGGATAATGGATAATGATTTGTCGCTCTAACACTGTAATATTAAATTTGTAATCTTTGTATAATTGTGTCTCAAACAGTACAACTTTGAACTTAGAACATAATATACATGATCTAAGGTCTACAAGCTACAAAAAAAAAAAAATACAACCGTTCCACATTACCACAATGTACAATCATGTCATGAGCTGAGATAATCATCTGTTATCACTTATCAGTAGATAAATGTATGATAAAGAAACTTCGATGTTAGCAATTAGTATTTTGTGTTGAAAAATGTATGAATAAAAATGTGTGTAATTGTTGTTACTTGTTATTATTTGATGGTCCTACAATTTTCATTCTGTGTGACGTAATTTAAATATTATAGGTATAATAAGATTTCAAGTACTATTTTTTTTTTTTTTATGCGATTTTGTAGTGAATAATAACAGATATAACAGATGATTGGTATGCAAAATTGTATAAATTTATTTTAACTATATAATTCTAAAATTTTGATTAGCAATGTAGATTCAAGTCAATTATGGGATAAACGTTTTCGTCTAATTCGTTTGTCACAGACAAGTACAACACTATGGAAAAGTTTACTGTTGATTTAGACAAAGTACTCGACGAATTCGAGTTCAACGAGGGTAATTTTACATTGATGATTTGATTGTCATTATTTATACTAATATAATCTATATAGTTTAATATTTATTATTTTATTATAGAAAGAGAACAACTTCAAGCATCCATTCTAAATGGGCGGTCTAATATTGTTCCAGCTGCACAGGTTATTATTTAGTTTTCTTAAGAAATAATCTTGAACTTTAGTTTATAATATAATGTTTTAGCCACAAGCTCCCACTATTACTGGAAAAATGTTACCAGCATCAAGTTATCGCCGTCCTGCATTTGAACCTATAAACTTAGCTGATGCTGATTTTGGTATAGAACCTACAGCTACTACATCTGTCAAGTCTGATTTATTACAAAATGGATTTGTTGAATCTATTAAACCAGAAGATGTTACACCACTATTGGATATTGATTTGCCTTCAAATGAAAAAGCAGTAAACAGTTTAATAGATGTAGTTGATGAATACCAATACAAACCATTTAATTTAAATATACCTTCAGATTCTTATGAAAGTCAAGAAATATTAAAAGACTTTCGCCCAGATTTATTAGAATCGTACGATTCAGCTAAAGAAAGCGATAAAAACTATTCAATCAATGACATCCAAAGGCTACCAGATGTTGCATCTTGTCCTGTATTGATTACCTCACCTGATTCATCTAAAGATGATTGTACAATATCTAGTGAACTACAGTCTTTAAATACATCTGAGATTTGTGATATAGATAGCACAAATGCTGATTTTTCAGACGTAGAACTTTATAAGTGTCTTCAAGAATATGAAGAACGAGAAGATTTATTGTCTGTAAATTACAATTGTAGCAGTTCAACTGATATCTTATCACCCCGTTCTGAATTTTCTGACGAATTAATTGCTGAAAAACCATTAATATGTGATGACAGTATATCAGAAACAAAAGATACAATATCATCTGAAACATCCAACGATTTATTATCAAACAATAATTATGATGAACCTCAAGAGCATATAAATGAACAATTACTGCTTTCTGAAGAAGAAAAAGTTATACTTGAAGAAATACTTCAGAATTCGCCAGAGGTAGATGTCAGTTTTGAGGAAAATAAAACTGTTGAACAATTAGAAAATGAGTTAGAAATAATCTCAGAAGTTGAATGTGAAGTTACAAAAGAGAAATCTCAAAAATTAGATGAACACAATGACATTCCAATTTTACCTATTGTTCCTGATTCAAGTTTAGAATTAGAATTAGAATTTCAACACGATGAAGCAATTCAGAACTTTAACCAACGAATAGATGAAGAATTATTAAAAAAAAACTCTAATAATGAAGTTTTAATAGAAGACAAAGAAAATTTATCAGAATCACAAATTGAATATGATTATCCACTTGAAAAAGAACCTACAGATTCATTGTGTAGTATAGAATCAACTGAAACAATATTATTAAAAGATGATAATCAAATAAGCGTTAACACTATCACTGACTCTTTAGATTCTCAGAGTACTAGTTCCCTACCATCTGAAGTAATCGGTGATACTATAGAGAATGTAGAAGAAAACCATTTACAAAGACCTAGTACGCTTGATTTAAATGGAACTGCAAATTGTGAAAATGAGCTACCATCAACCTTAAGCACAGGTAAATTAATGTGCTTTATTGTTAGTTTTGAATAAATCTGTTTAAATAATATATTATAGATTCGGACTGCGCTTTATCATTAATTGAACGCCGACTTGGTAAACTACAACCATATTGGGTTCCAGATGAAGCAGCAAAAAGTTGTATGAGATGTCAATTGAAGTTTACTGTTGTTAAACGCAGGCATCATTGTAGAGCTTGTGGAGAAGTAAATTGCATAACATTTTAAAGTAATTTTAGAAACATTTACGAATAATTTTTTTTAGGTTCTTTGTTCGAAATGTTGTAATTTAAGAGCTCGCCTTTCATACATGAATAATAATGAAGGACGGGTTTGTCAACAGTGTTATAACACACTTGTTAGAGGTAAAATATTTCAAAAATTTATGATTAATGATTTTGTTGATGATAAATTTTAATCTAAAATATTGAAAAATTATTATAGCATCTCAAGTGGAACAAAAAGTAGCTACAATTAAACATCCAAACCCAAATAATCCTATGGAATATTGTTCGACAGTTCCGCCATTACAACAAGTAACTGATTCAAAAAATCAACCTGTGCCATCTGTTTTAGTTCCTGTGAGCGTACTCAAAAGAGAAGGTATATTAAAATATTATACCTAATTTATTATTCCATTTTACAAAATGGTTTTGATTTACTAGTTTTATAAATAACTTATCTTGTATATTTTTTTATAAATGAGTAATGACTAATATATAGTTAAATCTAAAAACAAACAATAATATTTAATTGTTAGTATTATAGTATTATTTAAAGTTCAGACTATGAAGATAGGAAAATTAATTTAATGTTATGTAGAGATAACTAAATAGTTAAACAATAATTAACAAACAGCATAAATGCACATTCACATATTAATACATATAAGTATATTTTTTAACTTCTAATTTCACAATTTCTAACAAGGTTTCTGTTATTTTGAAAGCATATTTTATTATTAGGTATTATTTTTTTTTTTATGTTAATACATTTTCTATTAATTTTTTAGTTTTCATTTAAATTTCTACAATATAAAATAATTTTTTTAACATTTAAAGTTTTTATCTATAAAAATACGTGAATTGAATATTTATTATACAATTATATTATTGATTATTATAAATTATATTAATATTTTGAGTTATTACTACAATACATGGTACATCACATAAGTTATATTGTCAAAAAGTTAAAACACTAATATATTATTTTATTATTATTATTAAATAATTTAAAGTAAAATTTCTGGTTTTTAGAAATTATAACTTTAATCAATATAATTAATTGATTTTCAATAATATTACTGATTTTTAGGACGAGTAAAGTCAGATGTTCCTAAACAGGTAATGTTTAGTGATGGTATCAGACCTGGAGGTGATTTAACAGATTTAGATGGATCATCTGAAAGAATTATACCAACAAGACGGCTATCACGTTCATTAAAGAAGCTTAGTCCTACCATAAACAGTAAGTCTTATTAAATTATACCAAAAGTTATCACTTAAATGATAATTCAAATTGAAACTGGTGTGTTATTCTATTAATTAAAATGTTAAATTATTATGAATAATTTACTATTGATCTAATGTTTATACCATTGTTATTCTTAGAAAACAGTTTGTTTAAGAATATAAAACTAAAAAACAATAAAAAAAAATTCATTATTTGAGTACAGTTAATATTATTTCCTACAATTTTGATATGCATATATCTAAATTTACTCTAATATTAACTATAAACATGCATAAACTATAACAAAAATTTACAAATTTTATTATCTATGTAATATGTTATAAATGAGTTAAACTAAAATAACACATCTGAGTATCACAACCTTTTTTGGAAACAATACAGCTACATTTATTGTCTTTGTAAACTTATCTATTTAACTTTCAAATTAGGTATCCAATATGTTTATTAATGTTTTAAGTCCGTTTTATGTCATTAATTTTAATATAAGGTCAATTTTTTGTCAAAATGTAGACATAGTAATAATATTTAGTATTTAGGCATCTCAAAGGCCGTGACTTTTCCATTTTCAAATATTTTAAACTTTTTTTGATGTCATAGGCATGTCCAGACCTTTGACACAGAGGGTGCAACTGGTACACATACCCAAGGGGCTTAGGGGCCTTAGCCCCTTTTTTAAACAATTTTTCTTAATTTATTAAGGTGCCACCTGAAATTGCAGAAGGTGCAGGTGCATACCCTGCACTCCCCGTGGACACGTCTATGTTTGATGCTTATATTTTGAGAATGTGTACATTTTTTTATTGTGGTAGATGGTCATTCATAATATGGTATGGTAGATTAAATCATTATTATAGTAGAGTAGACAAAACACTAAATTTAAATCAGAGTTTTTAAAATCCTAGATTGAACAGTATATTCAAAATATTATACAACTAAATTCCTATATTATGGGTGTTTTTCCTTTGTTAAAATACCATCTAATACAAATTATATTAAGTGATTTTAATATCCATCTATACAATTATTTATGACCCTAATTTACATTTTTTAATTTAGTTATGATCTTGTACTATATTATAATTTAAACTACTCATTAATAGTAAATATACAGAATTTTCAATAGAACATTTTTTTTTCAAACTTTTTGAGATAATTATAACTTGAACACCAATTGTATTTATTTGTTATATTGTTGAAATTGTAACAATAATGCTAATTAAATAGCAATGTGAATGTTCACTTTAGTCTTTTTTATAAATATATGATGGTATTAAGTATTATGAACCCATTGAACTTAAACTTTTATACATTTAAGATAAAATTGTATGAAACTCATTCTAATCAAAAAGTGATCATACTAACAATAAATAATCTTAAGTTATCTACTCCATAAAAAGTTGTCTTCAATATATAATACTATAATAAATTAACAAAAATTTGCAATATAATATACGTTACCATTGATTAAATATTTCAATATTTAAAAATAATACTACTATTTTCTATTCATGTAAAGAATTCTTTCTTAACCTAACTTATAGTGGTAATCAGTTTTTGTCAATTTGTCGGTCAGGCAACACCGTAACCAAATCAATAATACAATCATACATATAACTATGTATTTTTAGTATTATGTTAGGGTATAATATAGTCCTTTGATGATTTTACGCCCTAAATCACATATGTGTAATCTGTTGAATTGTTAAAGAATAAAATAAAATAACTTATGTTTTGTGTTCTATGCTTTAGATTCTTTGTCGTAATCATTTGCATGTTGATTCCTAATTTTACTAACATCCAATGCTTTATACCGTCAATAATCATATAATTATTGAATATTATCAATATTTATCACTGCGTATAATCTTGCTTGAAACAGAAGAGGATATAATTGAATAGTAACTTCTAATTATTTTTTAATTAATTAAAACTTTTTTTTTAGATGTTATACCTGCAAACAGAAGGCCTCTTAATTCTCAAACTCAAAGTTATATACCCAATATTGGCCTGCCACCGGCAGCTAAGAGAGATCAGGGTGAATTAATTTTTGATGACACTGAACGTCCGATAGCATTAAATGATCCAGAAACAATGTTTGCTGTCAACCCTAATTTATTTCTTTACGTCAGGAGAGTTTTTTGTAAGCATTCTATTGTTTAATAATATGCATTAAATATAATGTCATGGCATATATTTTTTTCTAATAGTGGACTGTTGTGTTAAACGTGAAACATGGTGTATGAGTACTGAGGGTCTAGCATGTGTTGGTCAAGATGAGGTAGTCATTTTGTTGGAGACATTTCCTAATGAAAAACATCCGCCTCGTGATATATTTCTCTTCGTAAACAATTTGTATAAAAACGCTTCAACAGGTTTATTATTTTTATAAAAAGACTAATAATTATTGTTTAAGTTAACACTGTTTAATATATAATTATCATCTTTTTATAGGTGTAACTGTTAGTGATATGTCTTTTACTGCTCCTGTTAATACTACATTATTGGATTCCAACAACCATGGCGGATTTTTATTTGTAAGACAAACATACCAATGTATGCAAAAATTACGTTTACCATCACCCCCTTATTTGTTTGCCTTGCTTGTTCATCAGTAAGTTTTAATTCTTAATTTATTATTAATATAATTAATTAAATTAAGTATAAAGCTGGGTTTACAGCTATGTAGTCAATTGTGTTGTGTCATAAATCAAGTTGAATAATAAAAAAAAAATAATAAAACACTCTTTATTCAAGTTATTAAATTTAAAATATTATATACAGTTGAAAAATATTTAAATACATAAATATCTGTATAAACATACAGATCGTAATTATAAGGGCAAAATCTCATGTATTTTTTTTTTTTTTTTGGTTTTTGTAAACCTATCAATAACTTTATAGTTACAATAAATTAATAAAGTTTATTATAATTCATGGAAGTACAGTAGTCTCGATAATCTGACAGATATCAGACTATGCTACTGCCTGATTAACAAAAATGGCAGATTAATGAGGTTTCGCATAATAGTGGATTTTTATTTTTTGAATTTTACATTTTAACTCATATTAAAATATGAATAACCTAATTTTATTTTATTATAATATATAAATAATACATTCATACTGTGCTTAAATAATCTTTTTATGGGACAGGTTTAAACAAAATATAAATTTGTTTTTGTTTTTCTGTTTGAAATGATGCTTTTAAGACTTTTTTGTAGTTGTTTAAGCACCAAATTGCTGGATTACTAGACGTATTGGATTATTGAATGATTGGATTACCAAGATTTTACTGTATATGTGCGAGTAATTACAACAAGAACAATTTTGCACAATGTCACATTGTTAGTCTGAAATTAATGACTTAAATAGAATGATTTGCAAAACATTGTACATATTATATTGTATAATTGATATAAGTAAAAACTCTACCGCATAATATAATTTTTATTGAAGTTCCATTTCCTCTTCCCCTTGTGTCCACGTCTGCTTAATTATACAAATTTCACTATAGATTATGTTTTGTGAATGATACTTTGATTATAATGGCCAATCTAAATACGACAATAGGTACTCAATGACAGACTACATAGCTTAGCATAGGTTAACCAATATTTAATCATGTTAATTTTGAGGTTTACATTTTAAAATCATGTTTAATTTTATTTTAGGTATGAAACTCCTTGGGCAAAAATGTTTCCTATTCGATTAATGCTACGGCTAGGAGCAGAATATCGTTATTATCCATGTATGTTAGTGTCTATTAGAAATCGGCCTTCTTTATATACAGAAATCGGTCAAACAGTCATTAAGTTATTAGTAGTAAGTTATTGTTTTTCATTTAAAGGTTTTTAGAATGTATATGTTTAAAAAAATGTATTATATTATGTTCAATAAATATAAAAAAATAAAAATGTGTGAATAATATTAAAATAAATATATTTTTTAAAGGATTTTAGACAATATTCTTATGGTTTACCTACCGTTAAAGGCTGCTATATACATATGGATGAAAAACAAATTATGGTGCTATTACCTCGAAATAGATATGATCAAGTAAATATTTTATACAAGTTTTTTAAAGAATTTACTATTATTTAATTTAACTTATAAAATATGTTTATTTTCAGGTTTCAAGATTGGTGTTGGCTTCAAACCGTGGCCTTTTAGCATTTGGTGCTAACTTCAGTGCAGTTGCTGATTCTCATCTAGTATGTGTTCAATCAACTAAAGATGATGGAAACTACAATACACAAGCAATTAATATTCATAATAAACCTAGACAAAGTAATTGAATTATTTTTTGTGTTATTAATTGTACTAACTAATTTAAATTTTGGTTTATATAGTAACGGGTGCCAGTTTTATTGCACTGAATGGTGATTTAGAGGATGAAGCTAGTACCAGATGGCGTATAGTGGAAGATGGTGTCATGGTTGAAATGTCATCACAAAAGATGGCATTATTACGTGATGCTCTTCGTTTAATGAAAGACTTTGAACTTAATTGTGGAACAAATGATGAGCAAACAGTGATATTCCACTGGACAGAAGATGATGTCAATTTCAACATTGGGTGAAAATGAAATGATAAATTAAATTAAATTATAGTATCATTAAAATATTTTATTTGTTGTTTAGAGTTAAGAGTTGCATTGATGGCAGATCATTAGATGGTGTATACTCAATTAGAGTGCATAACGGTGTTGATTATTCAGGAAAACGGCGTTTTATTCGATGGACTGAAGTGTTTGTTATACAAGTATGTTAATTTTTATGATGTATGATTTTGAATAACTTTAGTTTACCTTTAAATGGCTAACATTAATCAAGGAATTTGAATTGTGTTTCATATATTTTCACTTCTAATATTTCCACAACTTATAGAATAGTATAAAAAAAACTTTCAATTGTATCTTTAATAATTCATTACCACTGAATTAATAATATAATAGTTAACAGATAAGTTTATTTTATTATAATATAGTGTGAAGAAACGTCTGACCGTGTTGATGAACCTTTGGATACTAGTAGAACAGCTGAATCTATATCCAAGGCAACATGTACGGCTTTGGTTCCACTCTTAGATTTGTTATCTGCAGCTTCATTGACTCCACTGGCTTTACGCATTGTTATCAATCCAGATTCGGTAAATAAATTTTAAATTAAGATATATCTAGAGCAGAGATGGTGGATCTATAGGATCTATGGCATGCACATTGCACATGATCTTTAATTGACACACGCAAGGTTTGATTTTAACATTCAAGCCATGGATGTAGGCATTTTTAAGTTAAAACAAAAGGATCATCAATAAAAACATACAATGAAAATAAAATAGAACCAAAATGTTTATTTGACTATATAGTGGGTACAGAAATGTTCGCCATTTCTGATCTAGAGTGTATAATATAACTGTTATATGTTTACAAATTGTGAATATTATATTGAATTTTAAATTTATATTTTTGGCCAAATATTACAGGTAGGATATGAAGCTGGAAGTGGACAAAATAAACTTCCTCCTTTGTATATGCAAAGTTTGGATGAACATCTTGTCCCAGTGGTGAATGCAATAGCAGTTAAAGCCCAACAATCATCAGTAATATTGGAACTGGTGTTCAGAGTAATGGAACACTAGATAGGTTATTTATTCCATAGTGTGACATTTTATCCTTTTAAATGTGTACTATTTTTGCCATTTTTGGTTAAATTAAATTAAATTAAATATTGTGTTGACCATATTTTGTTTACCAAACGTCCCAATATATATGTATGTATAAATTTTATTTTTGAATGGATCTCGAGAAATTCTTAAACAAGAGTAATACCTAAGACTTTTTCATAAAATGTTGATAGAATAATGTATTTTATCAAAACTGCAGATGTCAAAAGAATTTCTTGTAGTTTCCTTATTATTTTTGTTGTGAAGTGTACCTAAATCATGTTATGTTATCATTATAAATTCATATTATACTAAATAAGAATATTTAACTAAGAATGTTATACTAATTGTTATCAAAATTTATTTAATTATTAGTTTAAAAATAATTTTTATATTACTCCTGCATTTTAATAGATTACTCAAAATATATCAATAAATATGTATTATATATATAATAACATTATGATGTATTTTATACTAATAATCCATGGTAGATATTTTATATAAACTGTTAACATACATACTGGACGAATCTATTATTAGAGAGCACTCATAATTTTAAAAAAAATATTTGAAAAATCTGGTAAAATTGTATTACCTTCGATATTTAGTCATTTTATTTAAAATGTATGAATGTCGAATGACGAAAATAAGAGTAAATTACAAAAAAAAAATATTTGTTTAATATGTCTTATCTCTCTACAATTATTTAGCATTGTTATGGTTATTATTTCGATTTTCGAATATGAGTTGGACATGGTTCAAATTTTGTTAAAAACAGATTGTTCATAAATATTAAATTCCAATATTTAAATAAAAAAAATTAACGAAAATTTCTCTTCTGAATCTTCTCGAATTTACAAAAAAAAAAAAAAAATAGAATTTTTATGGAAGTTGTTTTAATGATTTACTCAGTTTGGTGGTTGGCTACACTGAATCAATCACGGATGATTTAAAAGGGAAGTATTCAAGTATCAGTGGTATCAGTTAAAAAATAGTGACGTAAACGTTGCCATCCCAACCGATCATTGGTCATTGGCGATACCTTGGGCTTAAGACCTACACGATCACGATTACGCAGGACCGTACAGTGTTAATCGAGTTTTTTAATGTCATACTATAATATAGTCTGTGATACTACCTACTCATACTAAAATGTTTGTTGTATAATATTCATTGCTCGTGGGAAACGTAATGAATTCTTAACGATTAATATTTGTCATTTGTTAGTGACTAGTTATCGTATTTTAGTCGTGATTCGAAACTGATCAAATCTTTTGATTTTAGCCATAAATGATTGATTTTATTTTATTTTTTACTTTACATCTTTATGTTTAATCTTTCTATGATCTCAACTGTCGCAGTGTTTATATGATCTGCGTACCGAGTGTAATATTCACGCACGCACTTTTGGCAATTGTATTATTTCTCAACGGCCCGCAGTTACTTACGTTTTACAACTAAATACCACACTGGTTGCTTAGTGTTTATTGTTTATTTGATGTATCTAAATATGTTCCTCAGGAGATTTTAATAATCTAGAACAAACGAAAATACAATAGACACATTATTCATTTATCATTTACAGATTATATTTGTGAAATATCAACTACCTACCTACCTAATTATATTATGGTAAGTAAAATCTTATACTAGTTTAAGTATTATAATACCTTTCCAAAAATTCATAAGTTTTAGGTTATCTACTGGTTATTGTTACTATTGAATTTAGTATATGCATGTATATGCTTACTGAATAAAGGAAGAAATCTGTCATATTTCAGATTAGTGTCTTATTACATAAATATATATATCATATTGAATATTCGAAAGTTAGTTTTGACACCTTAAATCTAAGTTTTGGGTGTCACAATAACCTGGATATACCAATTTGAATACTTCACTTATGAAGTTAATGTAATAATATAAATAATTATTATGTACTTAATATTAATTGTATGTACCTACCTAATATATCATTTAGTACTGACTTATAAAATTTATGGAACAAATCTAGTTTAGGGGCCAAGCGATTTTTTCAATTTTTTTTATCGAAACTCATGTATCTCATCGAGTTAAGAACGATGATGCAATCAGAATTTGTCGCTCTCATTTAGTTTCGGAGTTATGGCCTTCCAAAGTTTGTTATTTTTTTGTACTTACGTATACGTTATATTACGTTATAAACACCTAATAATTTTTATCTTATCTTACGTATTTTTCAAATTATAATTAATATTATATATAATAAATAATAATATGTAATATATAAATAATTTCCATATTATTATTATTTCTATTAACCTATTATGGCGATATGGCAATTCAAAAATGCAGTGATTACGCGTGTATCGGCACTCGTCGCTACGCTCCTCGGCGCCGTCGCTACGCTCCGCACAAATCGAAAATATCCCCCGACTTGCTATGCAACACCACCTCAAGTAGGTCACAGGGTACATACTACATAACTACATAAGTTTCAAAAAACAAAAGGTGTACCGTATACGTAAGTACAAAAAAAATAACAAAAATGGTCCTCCGCGCATCATTATAGTAATGTTGCGCGCATGAGTATAAACGTAAAATCGAAAACTTTGGAAGGCCATAACTCCGAAACTAAATGAGAGCGACAAATTCTGATTGCACCATCGTTCTTAACTCGATGAGATACATGAGTTTCGATAAAAAAAAATGAAAAAATCGCTTGGCCCCTAAACTAGATTTATGCCAAATTTATATTAATTTTTTTAATTTTAGATTTGAAATTTATGACTCAACATGTCACTTATCATAAAATCTGAATCTGATGTTGTGGAGTTGTCATCAGATGAAGAATCCATAACACTCCCGAGAAATAGACTTCCTAATCCCAGAGACCGCTCTTCGTCACCAGATACTCAATGTTCAATTTGTCTTGATGGTTTAACCAATAAATGTTATACAAATTCATGTTGGCATTTATTCTGTTTTGAATGTTTAAAACGATGGTCAACTGTAAGTTTAGTAAATCCTTAATAATGATTAATTTATATCATAATATTGTCTAAAACATTTTTTAAATAAAAATGACTATATTATACAGTATCAATAGTTGTATCAATTTAAAAATGAAAGTTGGTAAATTTTTTTGCTAGGAAATTTTCTTTAATTATTACTACAATCTATTTTAATAACATAAAATGTTTTATCTGTAATTAAAAATAGTTTAAAGGGTTTAATAATTAAGTTTAAAAAGTAAGAAGAATAATTTTAGATTAAACTTCAGAAAAAATGTTTATTGCCTGAGGTTTTGATTAGGTACAATTAAAAAAAAATATATATATATTTATTATATATGAAAATACATTTTGATTAATTAGGAATTTATTTAAAAGTTTTATACTCTATGTCTAAATCACAATAGTCACATTTTTATATATTTATGTTTTAGTCTGAACCAACCTGTCCATTATGTAAGAAAAGATTCGAAAGTATTTTTCATTCATTTGATGATCAAGGTGACCATCAAATATATGATGTTCCTCCAAGATACATCACAGATCCTGTTATGTAAGAAACACATAATTTTATAAATTTTACTTATTGTGTTAATTTTTATATTACAACGTTTGTTTTTTAGACCAAGATTAATGGTACGGCCAATGACTGATTTAACAGATGCAAGCCATATAAACAGGTGAGGTACTAGTACTAATTACTCATTAGGTAAAGACTATCAAACATATTTTTACTTTGTATCTTCATAACTTATAAGAAAATCAGTATTTTGGTACATTTTTTATGATGTATTTGAACAAGTATATCAAAATATATCAGTAGCATTTGTTCAGCACACCATTTTAATATGCTATGGCTAGTTAAAATTTTATTTTGTGACCGAAAATATTAACTAATATTTAAAAACTTATTAAATATTATAGGTTTGTAAAAATTATCCGCGAATAACATCATTTGTTCTAAATTCTAAATTAGTAGAGCACAAATGTTGTAGTACTAAAAAAACTGGTAAAATTGATTGCAGTATTGCGCAAAAAAATAACGTTTATATTTTTATATTTACTGTTAAAATCCAAAAAGCGGGTAAATGGGTACAGCTCTGCTGTACATAAGGTGCCTTGTGGATCACTATTATATATTATAGGAGTGTTAAATTTTATACTTTTTGAATAATCACAAATATTATCGTTTGAGAATAAATCATCATTGTTACGCTATTTCGTAAAAATTTAAAATTCAAACGCACTTAAAATTTTTCCTCTAATGATACATCGAGTTTTCTCTATAGCTACTTGAAGAAAAAATTATTGAAAACTTAGTGTTGATTTTTTTAACCTTATAACACAACAAATTTTATGAATTTTCTACTACAAAATTACTTGCAAATTTTTGCGATTATAAAACGCAAAAAAAAAAAATTGCGACACATGATTTTTGATTTTTTTTTAATTACAATAAGAACAACTCAGAAGGTACCTTGTATTAAATTTTCAAGTTTGTTTGGCATTTAAAATTTTTTTATCAACACTTCAAAAAAAATTTCTTATAAAAATTGAAAATTTCAATGGTCTATAAATAACTCAAAAAAAGTTAAAGTATTTTGAAAATTTAGCCATGTATTAATAACGACGATATAAACATGTGGTGATAATTTCAAGTATTTACAGTGATTACTTTTTGAGTTATAACCATATAAAAAAATCGATTTGGTCAAAAACTGATTTTGGGTAAAATTTCCCGTTTTTCCGTTACTTTTTTTTGTTTTTCTCGATTTTTTTGATAACTGTTGGAAAATGTTTTGAGTGTTTTGACCTCTATAATGCACCAAGGATATTCACTTTGCCATCGGAAACCACCCCCAAAATGAAATTGAAACATTATTTTGTAATTCCAATAGTATTCAGATCTAGTTGGTCGTAGATACATGATTTTTGTACCAAATTAAACGTGAGAAGTTGTGCTAATAACTGTTGGAACACATTTTTGAAATTTGTTTTCAAACCAATGTTAATTATATTTAAAATTTGTTTAAATTTTAAAAAAATTATATATAATCACCAAATTGTGGTATCAAAATTCTATTCCAACAGATTAGTACAACTTCTCACACTATACATAGTTATGCTGTACCCAGACACACACACACACACATAAAATTCATAATTGTAGAATCAATATATTCATCACTCCGTTCAGAATCTAAAAAATAAATGTATATACCTATGTATTATAACGGCTATTTTGTCGTATGCACTCTACTCTAGATAGCTATTATAACTATATTATACATCATTACATTGCACTTAAAGTGTTGATTTTAAAATTTTCAAAATCGAACCCTTTTCCATGGGCTTATTCCTTGAAAAACTTTGTTCCATATAGGTTGATGTAAGTAGAGTATATTTAAATTAAGCTGAATCGCTTATTGTCAATTCTTTGTTTAGGTTAGGTTATAAAATACTAACCAAATTGAAACCAAATTGATTTTTAAACAGAATTTTGAATTTTTCTAAAAATATGATAAGTCTATTTTTCAATTTTTTTTCAAATATTTTAGAGAAATAACTTAACATAGAAATGGGTCTATAGTTGTTTATACATGTTACATCCCCATTTTTGAACAGAAATTTAATTATAGCCATTTTAAATTTCTCCAGAAATATACTGTTTTTTATACATCAATTATAAATATGTATTAAAAGACTTATTATTTTATTAGCTACATGTTTAATGATTTTAACCGAGATTCCATTAAAACCTGCTGCTGTTAGTGAGGACTTTAAGAACAATATTTTGAAAAAATCAGAAAAAAAAATATAAAAAATACCCATTATATTTTTAGAAAACTTCAAACTTCTCTCCAAAAATCAATTTGGTTTCTTTTTTAAAGAATTCATTAAGTTTTTTTAAATTTATTATTTTGATAATTTTTTTAGTACTTAATTGTTTCTTTTCTTTTTTTTCAATAGACAAAATTGTAGAAAAGTGATCTGTAATGTTAGTTTGTAATACTCCTGCCTCAATTGTACACGCATTTACATTTTTAATAAATATGTGATCCGAGATGTGATCTAAACAAGATATAATTTAATAAATAATTATGTCTTTAAAATAATTTTAAGTACCTTCATATTTATTAGGTATTCATTGATACGAGTTTGCATTACAATTGTTAAAATCTTAATATTTCGGTATAGATTTTAATCAGAGTATATTTTTTTCATATAAATTTGTTTTTTTATATTTCTTTCTTATAGATATTTTCTTTGTGTTGCTTTCTTAATGATTAATTAAAAACAGCATTGACTTAAATTTCTATTTGTACTTGAATAATTTGGTAAATATAAAAGTGGAAGATAGAAAATTGATTATTGTGGCGAATGAGAAACATTTCAGCTCCGTTTGTTGGTTTTTAGGCTATTGTCTGGTTTATTAGCCCATAATTTTGACCCAAAATTAGCATCAAAATCAATATAATTTTTTAGCATATAGTCTAAAGATCCATAACTATATTGCATAGATCTATTGAAATTATTTCAGGAAATGTGTCTAGTAAGTTGTTTGGGTTTAAATAAGGTAAATTAAAAAAATATTTAAGCCACCTTCTAATCTATTTCAGAATCAATTTTTGAGTATTTTTTTACTGATAGATGAAAATTGTTGGGAAACCATAATTGAAAATAAATGTCGGAATAAATGTTTTGCTTTAAGAGTATACGGACACCCTATTAATTCAAAATTTTACCTATAAGCTGGTTTTTATTGTTTACAATTTTGTGCTTAAATGAGTTTGCTTATATTTAAAAATATATTAATATGTGCACAAAAGAGTCTCCACTAAAATAGTTGTATAAATAAGTAAATTCAATAAAATTACAATAAAAATCCAAAAATTCCAAAAAATTGCATTTAAAACTTGTAAATTTTATTTTGTACTTACATAACATACATTTATAACATACTTAGCAATAAATTGAAAAAGTAGAATAAAAGTTGCAAATGCAATAACATCCGTACCCTATAAATTAGTATTATTAGTTATTGTGTATACTGTACCTATAATTTACCAAATATAATTTTATTAAACTCGAATACTTAGAAAGAAATTATCTTCCAACAAATTCAAATAGAAAATTGATAAAAATTGCAATTTTGTGTGTATAAAATATAAATACTTTAAATGTTTGTCAACAATTTATTAGACAAGCAAGAATATTTACAAACATCTAGATTGTTATATTAAATAATACATTTGGAGTATATGAAACATATTTGATATTGAAATTTTAATATAAAAAAAAATGTGTAAAACAATATTTAATTAAAACAAATTATTGTAGAATTAATACATTCATCGGAATATAAATACATTTTTTATAATACCAGTCAAATTTTCGAACTACTCTCAAGTTCATTAAACTGAAAGTCAAAATAAAATGCATTGATTAAATATTTTTGAAATAAATTACAGGTTATAGCATATTAAAATATTAACCTAAGAACAATATTTTAAAGTTATTTGCTTAAATAATGCATTTTGCTTAATTATCTAAACGCTAATGATTCTCTCAATAATACCTATCTATAATCTATATAGTTGAATATTGTATTATATATTTCTAAAAATATTAAATCAAAGAATAACTACTTGACTTCGTGTTGTTCTAGCATATTCAGAGTGAATTTTTATATGGATATTGTACGTAGAAATGTGAGAGGGAATGACATGGGCCTTTTAGCTAATTTATATGACCGAAACAATCTTGAAAATGGTCGATTTTATGATGCAAATCTGGATACAACATATTCTTCACAATTGATGGGTATTTAATATTTATTATAATTTTCTTAAGAGAACACCACACTCATATGTGTCATCCTTATTTCACAAACGTACAAAAGAACAAAATGTAAACATACATTTACAATAATCCATTTTACTCTGTTATTTTTAAAATTAGAGTGAGTTAAGAGGATGTCAGCGCAATATTTGTTTTTTATCTCAGACCCATGCGCAACATAGATAAAACTTTCATCTAAAATCATTTTTTTTCTGAGTAATCTTAGAGTAAAATCGCCTATTAGAAACTATAGGGTATAATATTTTTGAGGTATGACATATCAGTATTATATTTTATTGTTATTTGATTTTGTATTTGACTTTTAAAATAAAAATTTTTATAAATTTAAATGATGTTTAAATTGTTTTGAGACAATATTTAGAGAAATCGATATGTCATACCTTCAAAAATATTATTCTCTATCATTTTTGTAATGGATGATTTTACTTTAAAATAACTCAAAAAACAGAAGAAAAAAACGATTTTTCGTAAATGCATTTCGTCTATGTTGCGCATGAGTCAGCGAGAGAAAACGAGCAGTGCACTGACATCCTCTTAACCTATTATAAAATTTAAAGATTAACAGTAACTTGAAGAGTTTATTAATATTTTAATTTTAAAGGAAGTTATTATCATTTTAAAATGTACAAACAATTTACAGTTTTAAAAAGTTCATAATTTGCTTTGTAATTTAAGATATAAATAAATAAATATAAAAATAAATAATTATAATAATTTATAAATTTATTAATTATTTATTAATTATTTATAAATCTTACCTTTAAATTTTTTAAAAAGTCAATTTACTCTAATTTAAAAAATTACAGACTAAAATGAATTATTGTGAATGTAAAATTTTGTACATTAGTAAGACTGAGACAGCACATATGGGTGTAGCATCCATAAATTTTATTTGTTTATACAATTCAACATTCTTTTTACTTTCAGGTCAAGCAGCAAGAATACAAGTGTATATTGAAAATGCATGGGCTCAACCATTACCTGATCTAAGTGGCCGTTTTAGAGATTGTAGTTCAGATTTCTTTCGGTAAATCATAAAATACTCAATTTTGTTTTTTTATTTAAAATTTTACTCTTAAATAATAAATAATCTTAAATATTATTTTATCATATAAATACTTCAGATATTATAGGTAAAATATGTATGTAAAAAATAATTCATAAAGACTTAATTTGGGTTATTATAGTTGTGTCTTTTGGTGAAAGGTTTTTACAAGTTACCTCTGTCTGGTTTTATAATATTTTTTTTTTTTTTTTTTTGTTTCACGCACCTTTTGGGCGTGCTTTGCAGCTTCTACCAATTTTCCAATGTTTTCTTAAATCTGCATCCTCAATACTCGCTCCATTTCTTAATCCTTTAAAGTAATTTCTTACTCGATATATGTAATGTTGATTTGGCTTTTTCACTGGTCGTTTTTTATTTGGCTTGTTAAAGAGAGCCTGTCTAATCAATCTCTTATCTGCACGCCATACATTGCTAGCCCATTCAAATCTTTTTGATTTCGAAAAATCTTGTAGATTTGGAGTATTATACAGTCTGCTTAAGTCTGCATTTTTTCTCCGCTCGTACAAACCAGTAATTGGATTTAACACAGGCCCATAGATTTTTCTAAGTACTTTCAAAAATCAATAGTTTGTTCTCATTACCCTGAGTCATGGAGCATGTTTCACATCCGTACATGACAATATGGCGTAAGTAGACAATGTATAGTTTTTTCTTCTTGTTTCTTAAAAAAAGTTTTGATGTGAACATTTTATTCATTGAGTAGTACTCTCGGTTTGCCGTATCATCTTGCTTTTAATTTCGTTATGCATATTATTTTTATGATTTATGTTGGCATCTAAGTACTTAAAATTCTCGACTTATTCAAAAGAGAAGTGATGAACATTTAGATTTTTAAAAGGTGCTGGGTGCCTAGTCATTAGCATATACTTAGTGTTATTTTCGAGGGATTTTTTATTTATTTTAAGTCCCATATTTTTACTTGATAATTCACTAAATTATTGCCATCTTCATGTTAGTTGTAATCACTTTGTTGTAAGAGGTCACGGTTAAATTTTTGCCTTATAAAAGAGAGGATTATCTATCTGAACAATGTATCCAGGACCTATTTTCCTATTTTCAGTCTTTGAAATACTGATCAACAACCACATCATAGTATAAATTGTACCAGTTAATTACAGTAAATTTACTTCTAGTTTTTCATAAAACAGCATTATGTACTACTGGAATCTTGTATACACAATACCAGACAAGTTCTATTATTTTTGTTAAACCTAAATTACTATAACATTTACCATTGAGAAGGTCTATGTAAAAAAAAAAAAATGGATTCCCTGCGCAAGTTGACTGATATGTCTGGCATCCTGTTTTAGTATACTTCAAAATATTAATATCAATACTCTTATATTAATATATATTCTATATAGTTTATTAGACAAATACTCTGTTAGAATAATATTCTAATTCACCACATCTCATTGCCTAACTAGCTTTTAAGTTGTATAATAAAGATCTGGAATACTGGAAAAAAATTAATCAGCCAAATTAATGATTTGGTCTGTGTCTTATTTTGAAGTATTTTTTCACTTTACCTTCCCTTGCAAACTTTTTTTTTATAATATATGTTTAACAAAAAAAAATTATTCTTTCAGAAATAATCCAGCTCAAGTCCATAGATTACAACCATTCATCCTTAGAGATATTATTGCCATAAGGGAATCTGCAAGAATAGAGGGTGAGCCCATGGATATGAGTGACAATAATGTTTGTATTGTGACACATTTGATAATGCGATCACTAACAGCTTATGAAATAAGAGAGGGGTTTATGGTTAACATCTTAAGGCCTTTTTTGCATTGGCGTGCATCACATTTTTGTCATGAACTATATAATTTTGCCAATAGTCCATATGATATAGTTGGCTATGATCGCAATGTTCAATTTTCCCTTCGCACTAGGACTTCACCTCCACCGGATCAACTACCTGAACTTAATGAAAATGTAAAATATATAAAATATTAAAAGTTAGGAGTAATATAATAGTATTACTTTAAAATAAATGTATGTATATTTTTAGGCATCAAATTTTTTATCAGAGTATGTACCATCATCAGAAATTCTACTAGAAAATCCTAATCGAGTTATTGGTGAAACAATTGTATTGGATTCAGATAATGAAGAACCTCAATTGCCAATATTGGAAGTTATCGTCGTTAGTTCTAGTGGTGATGATTCTGATGTTGAAATTCTAAGTCACTCCTTCCGTCCTATTGAATCATTGGATTCTGCTTCAATAGACCAACCATCAACATCTACTGGAATTCGAGATTCATTAGATCGACCAAACAATAGGTAAGTAAATTATTGTGTTATATTATTATTTGTAATACTGTACATTTAAAAATGTATGATTGTATTATTTTTATAATCAAATAGGTACAATTTAAGAAGACGGAGATTACAATCTGTACAATCTCGATATCCATTTCGAGCAAGAAGAAGGCCCATTGTAGATTCTTCATCATCTGATGAAGAATCAATTATTACTACTCGAAGTTCTGAAACTGATCGTATGAAATCTCGAGATATTAATAACAAAAAGAAAATAAAATCAAAAAAAAAGAAAATTAAAAAAAAAAAAGTAAATAATGATTCAAGGTCTGAATTCCGCAGCATCAACAGAAATCGTTCATATTCAGAATCCTCATCTTCGGGTGATACAGACGTAAGACCAAATAACAATTTTATTCATGCTGATATAAGTGATATTGTATTATAAACTAATATTCATTTGTTAAAAGGAAGAATTCTTGTAATTATCTGACCCCGGACCTTAAAAATATCAATACTATAAAGCTTTTTTATAATCACTTACCATAAAAATCAGTTACTAGTAAAATTAAATAAAGTTATGAGCAAAAAGTGATAAATAAGTTATTATTTATGTTTTAAATAACTTAACTAAAATGTTATGTATATACTATTTATTGTAATTTTAAACTTATGTATTGTGTAATCACAGTAGAAGTTTTGATTGTCAGTCTATTTAAACAATAATAGACAATTTTTAATTTTATTTAATTAAACAATTTGTGTGTTTGATGCCTAAAAATTAAACAAATGTATCATATTCTTAATATGTTATGTATAAAAATGATTTAATCATGAATTTTGTAAAATTATAAACCTATTTTCTTTTTCAAAAAAAGGTATTTTTATATTTATTAGATATTCAAACATGTTTTATTCTTATTTCTGTTTTTACCCTACAAGAATAATAAAAAAAAAAAAGTAGGTAACGCTCTGCTGTACAGTAAGTATTGAGTAGACCTTGGACGAATCGCGGACTTTTCGCCCCCGGAAATTTTTAAGATAAGACGTTTCGTCTTGAAGAGTTTACGCCATAGGACGTTTGGTTCTCGGTATACTCTGATAATCTAAATACATTAATGTTTAAATGACAATATTACAAAATTACAAATACATAATCAATATTCATACAATATACCTAATTACATATAGTCAAAATTGAATTAAATCACAATTATATAAAGTCGTATTAAATTTCGTAAAAATGAATAAATGTTTAGGCCAACAGTTCAAAATAAAAATTTTTAAAATATTTTAATCTAGAAATTAATCATTTGTAACAACCATATCATTGAATGTTTCTAATGTTTCTATACATGCGGTTTTTTTTTTAATTAGAAAATTTCAAAAAAAACTCAAAAGTTTAAGTTATAACATAATAAGTGTATAATAAATAAACTATTTTTGATACACGGCATGCAATTTGGACAGACCCATTTAAGAAATAGCATGCAATCCTGACATTTTTGTTTTTTGGCATGCAATTAGAATTTGGATTGCAGATCGAACGAAGCGTCCCATCTAAATAATTGTCGCCGACGAAACGTCCGTTTACCACCTTGGACATAGAGTAGGTCACTATAATGAATTATGTATTTATGTGTTAAATTTGAATGCAATGATTGGTATCAATGTATACGAAACTTAGCCGCAAATAGGGAGTTACATTGGCGGAGGCTTAAGCCCTTTAATATATTCAACAAAAATTCCCTACACCCCTCCACATCAAATAAAAATATTACTTTTTATTTTTATTATTTATTAGCTTCTAGTATAAAATTATTACTCAGTGCACATATTATATTTATTATTTACTAGATAATAGGTAACTACAGTATTAAATTTATTCTCCTGTTGAATTTGGCAAAGTCATTTAATACTGATACCGTGTCAATATTAATGTCTTTTTCAATATTAATTAACCCTAAACTACCTACTGAATACTTTTTGGTGCATTGTTAATCTCGTCCATGTCTATTTCTGAATACATCACATTTTTATCGTGCTGTTAAGTCATGATGCACTGTTTTCGAAATATCGCACGATATTTATGTTCCCAATATTTCATAGATCAATTAACTCTATAATTAAAATGTAAAAAAAAATATATTTACCATCTTGTACACTTTTACAGACATAGGGAGCAAGCAGTCGAAAACAACATTTGATTATTAATAGGTACATTAAATTTTAATAAAACAGTTAATATTGGGGGGCTTAGATGAAATCAGGGGTGTTTAGCCCCCCAAGCCCCACCCTAATTGCGCCTATGATACGAAAAACGATTCTGAACAGTGAACAGAGATGATTTGTTAGCCTAGGATTTATTAAATTATATTCAAATTGTAATATATCTTATTTTGATACAAATAATTTATTTTTCAATTAGAACGGAATGGTGGTTGCCACTATACTCTATTCCAAATGAGATCAGCTATGCGCGGCAAGTGGCAACCAGATTTCGTCCGGTGGCGGTCAGGTTCCCCCACCTAGTAGTTGTTCGACTGCAGCTCTACTGGCGGCGTCGGCCACGCCCATGCGCACAACTCGGCCGCCGAAGACTGTTCTCATTTGGAATAGAGTTTAGATATTATATTAGTATTGCAACGTGCTCTGATACTCGTTATATTAAATATAATTCGTATATAGGTATTGCAACGTAGACCGAAACTACCAAACATAAGGGAAGTAATAACTATAACAAGTTATTATTTATAACTGTCAAAAAAACATATTATAAACAGGGAAATGGTTAAATGTTATACACACCCCAAAATATTAATCGAAATGGCCAGGCCCGGATAGGCCCGGGAGTTACCGAGTTGAACTCGGTGAGTCGCTTAAAATTTGGACCGACTTAGTATAATGTATGGTCGAAAATATTTGAATACCCCAAACTCTGTTACTCTTAACAGCTCAAAAATGTATATAAATATGAATTAATGATTTTATATTATTGAAAAATGGGCCGCTAACATTTTTAGGGCTGGTTAAAATTCTGAAACTCGGTGGGCTGATACCTTCCCTATCCGGCACTGGAAATGGCTAAAAGCACCAAAATATTACAGTGATAACATAATAATAATCGAAATGCGTGTAAGCCTAAAATTATGTACAAAAGTGAAAAAGCTTTTACACGCGCAGCGCAGTCGTGGTTGACATGTGTGGGCGATCATCAACCGGTCGCCATTTATAGGGACAGTATCATCGCACGTATGCCTATAATCCAAAAAAAATGTAATTGGCGGAAATTGATGCATAACGTGGAAATACAGCGTCTTGCACGTGCAATTGGCCAGTATAGGGACCTGACGGTAACGCGAGGACCTCTGGAACATATAGTACATATTATATATATAAGGGGGTCCCGAATAGGCACAATACAGACGTGATTTACCAGAGTTGGAGCGAGCACCTTCACGCCACCCAGTTTTATATTTATGTCTCATAGACTTAGGATAATTTTCACCTCAATCTACATCTCTACATCATTACGGTTGCTGGCACGTGGCACGCCACAAAATTGGCGCAATTCGTAAGATTCTTTTTATTTAAGAATTCTCCAATCGAAATATTTTATTTTTCAAACTTTGAAAAAGTTTTCGAGAAACATTTTTTTACCTTTCGAAATAAATCAATCGATTTGGAAGAATTCACGGAGGCAACTTCGGCAACCAACTGCAGTTGAAGAAGACACTTAATTTATTACTGTCAACTTCATCGACTCCAAGAAAAACAACCACAACTCGTAACCAGTATGACACTCAAAGAACACAATAGACGCAACGACTCAAACCAGCTCTGTGTAAGTTAATTGTTTTAATGTAGAATAATTTTAAGCGTCTAACTCTGATCGCATCTCCTTTGGAATTAAAAACTTCTTCGTATAAGTTACTTTTAATTGTGAAGGTGCGTATTTATATATATATTGTTATTTGTTCCCGTAAATTAATTAAATAATAAAACAAAATATAAATATAAAAACATAACATTTAAATATTTAAATATTTTTACTTAGAATATTTTATACCTTTAAAAATTTTATTTTTCAAGTAATAACTAGACAAATACCTACAATTTTATTTTATTTTAAAATATTAAACAAAAATACATTTTTCAAAAATAAATGAATATATTTTAGAAATTGAATAGGTAGTTAAAATTTAAAATAAAATTTATAAAATTTATTTTAAATCAATGAAAAAATTATAATACGCTAGTAAATAAATAATTTTAAGTTAATTTTTTTACTGGAAAATTATTTTGATACGGAACAATTAATTATAAGAAAAATAGTACAGAATAATTAATTAAGTGAAAAAAAATATAAGAGTAAAATAAAAGGGAAATTTTATTGAGTTTACAAAAAAACTATACTTGACAAAAATCGGTAAATATTATGTTGAATTAAAAATTGAATAATTTAGAATTTTATTGAAAGCAGTTAGATACCTTACTTATTGATATACTGGGAAGGCAAGAAATAAGTCCTTATATTTTGTGAATTTTTTTGAAGACAAGGAAGTCTATTTTAAATATTGTGTTGAATAAATAATTGAAGAATAATTGAGAATTTTTAGGTTGAAATGGAACTATATTTTGTTAGTTAAATAATTGGAATTTTATTAGGCAGAATTAAGGCATATTGTATTGGAAATATTTGAGAATTTTTATAGTCAGCTATAAGCCATAATTGTATTGATAAAAATATTTGAGAAATAATTGTAAACTTTTAAGCAGGAATAAGTCCTATTGAGTGAATGAGTGATTAAAAATAATTGTGAATTGTGTAGGTAAGAATAAGTGTTGAATAAAAAATAATTTTTGAAGTATATTGTGAATTTTAAAGAAGAAAAAGTCCTACATTTATGAAAAATAAGAATTTTAACAGAATTAATTGGGGAAATATAAAAGTTATAAGTATAAAACATTTTTATAATAAGAAATTATAATGAATAATTGAGTAAATTAGTTAAGAGTTGGCATGAATAATAATAAAAATAATTTTATTTTTAAGAAATAAGATATTATTAGTTTTATTAGTACCTAATAAATGAGTATAAAAAATAATTTATGAATAAGGATAAAGAAAGAAATAATTATAGTGGAGAAGATAGTAATAGTTTGAGAGAATAAACAGATAAAACAAAGGAAATCGGAACTCAAGTAGAATTTAATGAAAATATTGAAGTAGACAAATTAGTAGAAATAATTATAAATATAGTAGAGAGTAGCGAATATACGCAGGAGTTTAATAAAGCAAATTATTCGGATAATATATTCGGAAAAGTCTACTAGATACAACTTTTAAGGAGGATTCAAGTACAAAGGTAGAACAGAAAATACTATATGGTTATACGTAGTACGCCTAGTATATAGTCCATACCGAATTACGACCAGTAAAAAGGAAACAAAGAACAAAAATATCTAGTGTTAAGGCTACAATTGAGCAGGTTACTGCTATGATACCAATTTATTCGGGCATGCGATTATGCATGTGAGGCTGTAGACAAAGATAGTATACCTTTATTAGTACAATTTATTAACACCAGAATTACAGGAACAGCAGTAGAAGTATGTTATTACACGGGGAAACTAGTAATTGGGAAATAATTAAAAAAATATTACAGGGGGCATTTGAGCAACAATACTGTCGCCACAAACATTACAGATAGGACTAAATTCCGTACTTATGAAAAATGACAAAAACGTTTTAGCTTACACGGGTCGCATAGAACAATTACGAGTATATTATAATTGATGTAACGCAACGATAGCGAATAAGACACCGGAGGAGACTAACATTTTAAGACAAACTTTAAAAGATCAGACTTTAGGCGCTTTAACAGGCGCGTGCTGTTAGTAAATAATATAATACCTACTGTGATTATAAATTATAATAAGTTCAATAATTCCAATAAAATGACATTATGATTATATATAATAATTCCTTATAATATGATAAATTAATTAATACAAATAATATTTTGCTTATTATATAATATGTTAGTAATATAAAATCTATAAAGTTCCTCACATTTTTATTTTATTATCCCCATCTTCCAATAGTAATAAATATTTATTCTTACTTAATCTAATGATAAATTTAAGTGCATAAATATATTTTATTTATATTTTTATGTATACGTTTATACTTACTTAACTAAGATTCGTTCCCGATGGAATGACTACTAATTATTCGAAGTATATTATACACATTGACAACGACCTTAATCGATCAATACGTCTATTTGGTCAACGGTCAATCCCTTACTATTGTTCGAAACATCACGGAAACCGCTGCATCGTTAATATGTCAAAAATTTGTTTGTTCGCACTATTCCCAATCAGTTTTAATTTGATTGATTAATCCAACATAGACATCATTTCGTTTTATTGTCGACCTGATCAACACATAGACCCATTGCATATCGTAGAGTTCTATTGGATCGATGTGCTAACCAAAAATTAAACGCACCACAAAATGATCGAATAATAGAAATAATATATAGAACGATGTCCGGTGGGCCACATTTTGTACAGGCAATCCAGGCCACCGGGAAATGACCCGGTTGCCCGGTGGGCCACTCCACCCCTGTCTTTATCTATCTGATGAAAATCACTTCCCTGCATTTATCATTACGTCTCGATATTAAATATGATAATATTGCCGAAGCTAATTGCTCCGATCTATCGTTTATTATTAATCTCTTAGTGTTGATTTGTGATTAATAGATTTGTGAATTTCTGAAAAAGAAATTTAGGTATGTTTATATTATAAATTTATATTATTAAGTTACTGTATAAAGAATGTTTATTATTGTTATTAATTTTGAAAATGTTTTATTAGATTTTCATATCGCTGTTTTCGTATCACATAATTAAATATACGCACTTAGTATATATTTGACATCCACTCTCGGATCACGTGCATACGCAGTATTGTGTTTATTTTTGTATATTATGACGTCATGGGTCTCCAAATTAAGTAGCCTTCCTGTCTTATCATATGTTCCTATATCTACTTCATTAATTATTTACCTGTTGTCTAATTTTTCAAACTGTATATAAAAATTTTTATTAAAACAATATTTAATATTGGATAATGATTTAAATCTAGTCGTTTTAAAATATTTTTATCAGAGTGGCCGTTCCATACTACTATTGCGTTTTCTTTATTACCTCTTCGTATATAATACTGTCAATATATCCTTTCGTTAAATTAATTTTTGTCGTATTTAAACTCTGTTTCAACTAGTCCAGGCAAGCATCTATTAGATCAGTTTTAACCTTGAAAACTCTTGATCTACTTAACTGCTACCTGAAGCTCTTTCTCGCCCATATACCTAGCTTCTTCATTAAGTGGTAACATTAAAGGTTGTCCTTCCAGTTTTCTAATTTTAAATCTGTCTAGGCTATTTGATATAGCGCCAGAGATGACTACCATACTTGTCGTGTTCACCATTAAAAACTCAAAATTCATTATTACGAATTTATGTGTTTTTTTTTATGCGCGGTCTATATATTATAATTTTAATTAAATTATTTAAATTTGAATCCAATGATAGCCGATAGGTATGAGGTATCATTGTATAAGAAAAACGATTCTGAAAGGAGATGATTTGTCAGTCCAGGATATACTTTCCAGTGGTTGATGAAAAAGGTGGTTTATGTTTTAATGACCTGGAAACACCAACATTTATTTTCTTTTATAATAATTATTATTGTTGTTAGCCAAACAGTAGAAAATCTTGTATTAAATTTTCAATTTTTAGCTACTTATACAAAAATTATTATGAACTATACCTACAAAATAATTTGCAAATATTCATGATTTTGTCAATATTTGTGCTTAAAATACTTGTAATAAAAATTTGCTCCAATGTATTCATATAATTTTTGAATTATTATAAGACTATAACTTATGAGAACTTTGTATTAAATTTTAAAGTATTTTGACTCAGTCAAAATTTTTCAAATGGCTATAAATAGCATTAAAATAAGTGAAATATTTTGAAAATTAAATTATGTAAAGAAAATGCCAATCTAAATAACTGCAGTTAGTTACCATGGTGAAATTTTCAAGTATCTACGGCCAGTACTACTTATAGTTTTTGAATAATAACAAATATTTAAAATTGTTTAAGGATAAATCGTTATCGTTACGCAATTTCGTAAAATTTTTAAATTCAAACGCACTTAAAATTATCCCTATAATGATATTTCGGTTTCGACGTTTTCTCCGAAGCTATTTGAAGGAAAACTTATGGAGAACTTAGTGTAAACTTATTTTTAACCTTATATATAAACACAATTTATATGTTTTTTTAACTACAAAATTACTTATTGCGAATTTTCGTGATTTTGAAATACTTTGTACAAATTTGAACTATAAACGCTCATAAAAAAAATGGTGACAACGATTTTTGATTTTTTTTTTAATTACAAAAAAATAACTCATAAGGAACTTTGTATTAAATTTTCAAGATTTTTGGTCACCCAAAATTTTTTTAACGACTCTTCAAAGAAAAATTCTCAGAAAAATCGAAAATTTTAGTTGTCTATAAATAGCTCAAAAAAAGTCAAAATATTTTAAAAATGTAAGTGTACATAATACTACTATAGACATTTGGTGAAAATTTCAAGTATTTCAGGTGATTATTTTTAGTTTTTTTTTTATGAATTAAAGTTACAATCATATAAAAAAATCGATTTGATCGAAAACTGGTTTTTCGTAAAAATCCTCGTTTTTCAGTCACTTTTTTTGTTGGTTTTTTCTTTTTTTTTTTTTTTTGATCTTTATAAATAATATATTAAGGATATCCACTTTGCCATTGGAGACCATCCCTGAAGTTTGAAATTGAAGCATTATTTGGACAAGATATGCTGTACACAGATAAAAAAGAACAATACAATCATCACTTCGTTCAGAAACTAATAAAGTTTAAAATATTTGAATTTAAAAATAAATCAGTTGTAACAATAATATCATAAAGCGTTTTTATATATGCATTTTTTTTTAAATTAAAAAAGTTTAAGTTATGCACTTAGTACACAATAAATTAACTTGTGGATACACGGCAGGCAATTTGGACATTTTTTTTGTGCATCCAATTTGGATGTAGCCATGTAGCCCATTCTATTTAATTATTACAGTATCAGACATGAATAGGTACCACCTACCTCAAAATTATTTAAATACAAAAATATTGGTGATAGTAAAATAATATACTTGATTATTATTTATTACTCATTTATTATTAAATACAATTTCATCCATTTCTATACGTATATTGAAAACTGTTAATAGTTAATAGTATACAATAGTTGCTTATTATACCTACATTGTGTGGTTATAGATGTATCTTTCTATTTACTAATTGCTTTTACCATGACGGATATAATGTTGTAAGACTTATTCAAAACCTGAAATTTCATAGCAATATTAAAGTATCAGTTCGAATGCATAACATGTTAACCGTAAAACAAAAAATTTAATATTTACATTAGAAAATAGTTGTAAGTTAACTATTTTGTTCGTTGTAGCTTTCATTGTTATTTGATTAGCATTATTCATCTGCATAGTTAATAATAAAAGCTTTTTAAATATTAAATTCATCTTTGTCCAATTACAAGAATATACTCCAAGGTTGACAAATTCTCTCTGCTTAGTGTAAGTTTATAATATTATCATTAATTAATTAATTAAAAAAAAAAAAATAATTTTAAATTTTAACCTATTATTTTTGTATAAGTATACCTACCTTTAGGTTAATATTATCGAATAAATGACAATACAGGAATAATTGTAGACATATATAGAATATTCCAACCCCGATTTTAAATAAGTTTACGATTAGGATAGTAAATGATTCTTTTGATAATATAATCTGTTGGAAAATTTTTTTTGTAGTAGCTACTATAGTAAAATATATAGACTTATATAATACAAGAAAATTCATTAGAATTTTATTAAAATAATATGACTATTTAGCATTTTATGATATTACCATAATGAATGAGTTTGATAACATTATGAATAAGCCTGAACTAATAGCAACGTGCATTAAAACAATAGGCTTCACAATGGAAAAATATAATTTTACTTTCCTGTAAAAATTTATAAAAATAATCTTATTATAATGTTGTTGTTACTAGTTGATGTCAATTATTAATTATTTATCATGGCTATAACATAATAAATACCTAGTTCTTATATTTTGTTATGACCAATTGACTAAGTTGTAAGCCATAAGAAAAATTGATTACTTATCAGGGTAATTAAATTTTATGTTGTATACGATTTTTTTTTTTTTTTTTTATATTTTATTGTCGTTTTAAATCCATAAATATGTGTTTAATATTGTATATAATTCAAATTTCAAGTAGATATTGTATTAAGATATTTTTTTATTTGATTGCCTGTTATATTTAATATTCTAATCAAAGATTATAGTACTTAAAATTTTCAATGTATGTAATAATATACCTACTGCGTGATCATAATATGATTTTACTTAAACTGACTGGATATTATTTATATTGAGCTCAATGAATCGATTATATGTTGCACGTATGGGTTATAATGTAGGATTGAATCAGCTTTGACCCGGAGGAAACTTAGAGGAAGAACATTATCTCAGTAAGTATAAGTTCTTTACATTTTTAAGTAAGTTATAAACATTTGTAAAATGTTATATTATATGCCTATTGCTTACTCATACCTAAGTCATAACACGTTTAAAAATTCAAATAGGTATCGTAAAAAGATAAAAATCAACGTGCTGCAGATGTACAGAAAATTCTAAATATTTATCTTTCATTTAAGCTTAAAAATAGGACAATTATTTAATAATTATATAGTTAAAAATTAACAAAAAAATTGATTCTGTTGAACACCATTTTTTATTATGTAGTTACAGTAGTTCTCAACCAGGGTGACACGAAATATCAACGAGAAAAGGAAAAAAATTTAAAAATAAATAAATTTTTGCGAAAAAAATCCTATTATTATATCATCGTTTTGAAAGTTGTTTTCTGTGTACTGTATTTTTTTTTTTTTAATAATAGAATAATTTTTAAATATGCAGCTAAGATTGTTTATTATTTTGATGTTAGGGTGATGTAGTGTTTGGTTCTAATGGTTAAAGGTAACATAAATCAAAAAAGGTTGAGAACAACATGTAGTAGGTACCTAGTCACTTATTATAATATGTGAGCGTGTAATAAGTGTGTATAAATGTATCGAATATGACAGTAAACTAGTAAACATATATAATTTAAAAATATACGTTAACCTATCAAACTATTAAAGTTACAAGCAGTACAATATTTAATTTTAAGGTAAAATTGTGTCATGTGTTGCTGTCAATGAGCTTTAAAGTTAGGTTATGTGGTTGTGTTCTTTACAAGGTTCCCGTATCCCGTTTGTATGTAAGACTAATACATTCATTGTTCCGTTCAGAATTTAAAGTACACCAACTCTATTGTACGTAATAATTATGTCTTGAAACTATGAAAAACATAAAATATAAAGAGCACTGATGTTTTATGTGACAGTAGAGACATGAGACACTGATCGAGTATGTGCATTGTGAAGTTGTAAAATATGATCAGCATTCGTCTCGTTAATTTTTGCCATGTTAATTTTTGCCATGTTAATTTTTGGTACCTATTGTATATGAGAATGTAAAAATATACTTACAGATCAAGTTGTTGTTGATCAATTAAAATCGATTTAAAATATTTATAATCATCTACATTATAATCATGATCTGAAAAATTAAATGTATGTAATGGGTATTACCTATAATATTCAATACATAAAATAATATTATTGTATGTACTATACTATAAAATACTAAAATGTTAATAGAACTTTAAGGTCTTCGGCTTCTTTTGCTTTATTTTATCAGTAAAATTGGGTATTTGGGTGGGTCGAGTTGCGAGGATAAGGGTAAATAATTAAGGGAATAAGTTAATTTCGGTCATTTTTTTTTATTCAGTTGTCTTGTCTTAGTTTATATTATCGTAAATATCGAAATATAAATTACCTATTTATTAACTATAGGTACCTATTTTATCTTATTTTATATTAGTTGTAATTTGTAAAGAATAAAAAATCTTATAAAATATGAGTAGATTTTTTAGTGATTTTGATTCCTCGTTTTTATTTATCTAGTTGATTATTCTAAATTTTAACTCGAACTTATATATTTTTTTAAATAATGTAGTCTCACCTTTTTGAAAGTTAACATCATGTCCGAGGTTCTTAAATGCAACAGCCAATACTTCGTATTGAACGGTTATCGCCCAACCAATAGACAATAATAATATATCGATCATCAATATTAAGTATAATGATTTTATTGCTATTATTGTTTCGATTATGTAAAACAGGACATAATACTGATTGTAAGTGTTGACAGTGATAGGATAGCGTCTGTTTATAACGTTCTCTAAACGCCGATTGTCATTTTTATCCACTATGAATGAATTTATTATTATTGGACAAAAAAACCCATTGAATGATCACCAAAATGCAGAAATTGAAATATAATTGTGTAAGTTGTAGAGTTCTGTTGCGATGTTTGTACAGTATTTCAATATTATTATAACACTGTTTGCTTTTCAAAAATTTTAAACACGTAACGTCCAAAAGGTCTAAAATGTTTTTTCTGTTGAGTATAAGTATGATCACTTTATATAGAATAAGATAATTAAATGAACCAGAAAATATGATTAGAAATAAATCAATGTAGTTAATAGCGTCTTCCAACTCAAAAAAAAACCCACAATTCCCGAAACCAATTAGACACTGGGTTATTATTGTTAATGATATAAAAGAAAGTCTGTAAATATTCCAACCGAATATTTTTTTGCTGTTAGAATCAAATATTTGATAAAATCCGCATTGTTTCAAAATTTTCAAATGAATAGCAGCAGTATGATCGTTTAATATGGCCATCGGATTTGGTTCTATTTTACCGATGCAATCTGTAAAAAAAAAAAGTATCTATTAACAATTTAAATTTTAAATATTTATATTTAATGTATCAACAATAATACCAATGAATTAAAATTATTCTCGTGAAATTGTATTTTATAATACGTTTTAATTTTTGGTACCTATACTGTTGTTAATAAAAACTATTTTTGAAATCATTTTAATTTTTGGATAGTTTCATAATTTCTGCATCTCTTTATATAGGCTGTATTTAGCAAAGTGTTTGGAAAACTATAGGTAGTCAAATAAGCAAACTTTATGTTATATATAACCTAACTTACAAGTCACACAGTACATACTGCAGTTAAGATACAAATTAAAGATATACAATTAGCAAGTTATAGAAGCCAGGATGGTGTACCTACTTGACAATATAATGTATTAATTGAAAAAAAATTATAGGTCTTCGATGAAATGCACATCATCCTAAAGATAGACCAGTTGCGGTTATAAATAGTGCAGTGCTCAATGGAAAAAAAGATAAGGTGATCGAAACCAGAAGTACGACTTCCTATAAACTTCTAAAACAGACTTAGCGAAGACTGAAGTAGGATAATTGATCGTTCCTTCGATAAAATTCAGTATGAATGTCTGGTTAACAGTTACACACTATAACTTTCAGCAATGGATTGTTAACTTAATATATATTATCTATATTAAATTATTAAACACTGGATCTTACTGAGTCATGCTAAACATTTTAGACTATAGTGAATAGTAATACATATTCAATAAATAATTATAACTTATTATACAATAATATGATGTAAATAGATAGTTACCACTTATCGGTAATCGGTACCGTATTGGCTCTAAGTAAAAATGAAATAATGTTGAAGTAGTACTTAGCTAGCGTTCGTATTTTAAGGATAATTTGCTACACCACACGCGTTTCTATGGATCGTCGCTAAAATATTATAGTCTTAATGTAGTAGTAAAAATATAAAATCATTTATCAATCACAATGAAGAAAAAAACGAATTCAAATAGAATTAAACTTCCCGGCATTTGGGTGGCTAAAGCTCAAATGACACAGTAAAACATTCAGATACAAAATTACAAGCAACGGTGATAAATTTTATTATATGACTAAATATAATTATATACTGAATAACTAAAATTTTAAATTAGGTATCACTATGCATAACGTCTTTACTGATATAATTACAATTAAATATTCAGATTTAATATCTGTATTGTGTTGACCTATCCACTGTATAATAATAATTAATATAACACTATTCTAAAGACCAAATATTATATTATATAAAAAAGAAAATAATAATAATAATAATAGGTTAGATTATAGAGTATTGACGTTGGTATCGTATTTTTTATTTTGTAGTTTTAATGGTTTTATAAATTATATATAGTAGTAGTATCGATTTTATAAAAAAAACAGTTAAAATATTAACATTAATTTCCACGAATTATAAAATAAAATAATGAATTCGCTACACGAACTAGCTAGTAGTTTGATTATATTAATTTTGACAAAAGGAAAGTATAACATAAACCTGGGCAACTGGCTCATAAACTCATATAGGTGTGGACCCACTGACAGTGCTGATTTGAGGGTCAGGCTGACTCATAGTTTTTTCTCCTTAATATAATATAAACAATTTTTGACATAATTACATAAGACTGTTTTATTTAAACAGAATATATAATACATAGTGTATACAATAATAATCATTTAATAATTACTCATTTGATTTTTTATAATAATCTTAGTATAGAAAAATAATAATTATAAATATAATAATAGATGCACTATATGGACTTAGTAATATTACACCGCTATTTCGAGGAATATGTATTAAATATTCTGTGGCTATATAATAATATGATGTTTGGTAGTTTTTTATTAACAGTTGATATTAAATTTTGATTTTACTTGTTCTAAAATTAACGATAAAATACTGAATATTTAGGCGGTAAATAGATAGTAGATGTACGAGTATAGCGACTATTTGCAGTGATGTACAAAAGTATAACACAAGAGGAATTTTACTCAATTACTCTAAACAGTCTTTTAAACATATTGTAAAGCTAAAGAACATTATTAATAGTGTTCTTCTATTTTCAAGTGATTCAATATCAAAATTGGTAGCTTGTGGTTCGAGAAATATGTGTATTATATGTTTGATATATATGCAAGTACTCGTAAAGTCGTAAAAGCTGCTTCTGAATACACTCCATCTCATTTATTAGGCATAAATAAAATTTAATAGGTTTAAAATTTTAATAAGGATTGAAAATAGCCGAACACTATAAATTCTCATATAGAACTAACTAGACAAAAACAATTTTGCGTTTTTAAAATCATCTGAGAAATTACAACGTATAAAACTAAATAAGCTGCAGTGAACATTATCATTTATCACGCATACAGAGTATTTTGCGGGATATCACAGTATTTTTATCTATTTTTTTTTTTCATAATGTTTTTTGTTTCTCGAAAAACTTGAATATTCAATATAATATGTTCCCTGAGTTTTTTTACACGTTACAAAAAAAAAACAAAAGTATCTATATAACTTATATAATTTTCACAAGCCGTATAGATTAATAAAATTTTACAATTCAATTTTGACGTTAATTAATAATAATAATAATGTTTTAAATAATAACCAATTAAATTACATAACAAAAAAGGTTTATTTAAGTCAAACACAATTACGTTATGTATTAGAAAGCTATAATATAAGAATATTTTATACCTACTGGCAATTAAAAAGAGCAGCAGAATAAACATTGGAGAAACCTTTTTGTACTCTTCCATACTGTGAACGGTTTCTATTTTTAACAATTGATTATATCAAGGGCTCAGTTAAAGCACTTATTACATTAATTGAAACATTAGCCGAAATGTACATAAAGTGCACTCTATTTCTATTGCCACAGGCGTCGCACATATTTAAATATTCGGCAACGAATTACATACACCGTTTTGCTGCAGGCAGACCAGTGACATCTGGGTTTGCCAAATCCGATTTGGACTGAGGCATTTGTCAGGTGTATCGGAAACCTATCGCAACGACGATAAGGTGGTGAACCTTAACTCCAGACATAATTATACTGACGTTAGACATAGAACTGTATGGTTTATCTATTAAATCTAGAAATTTTGCACTTTTAAACACTTTTGCAGAATGAACGTTTGATGATTATTTTTGAAAGCTTTCGATCGAGGCGACGAGGCCACAGTGATCTTGAAATCCGCGGTCGTAATATTTTGCATCATATTTAATTTATACAACTATATATTATGACAGATTTATACGTTATGTGAATCGAGTAAATTATTCGATCAGTTCTTTGAAAGAATACTATGAAAACAGATAGTTAGACGGATATTACACGAATATTTTAAACTTAAACACTATGGTTAACATTAGCAATAATAGATTTTTAATTAATTAGCACCCATTCAGGTAGAGAGAGTAAATAAAATGATACAAAATTAATAACAGAAAAGAACAGTTGTTATTAAAGAGTATTAAAATTGAGTTTTATATTGCAGTTATTTATTCAAAACCTAGATATAAACAGCGAAGATTAAATTTGTTATGAAAATGAAAGTCAAATTAAAACTGTTGCAATCCCTTAACACACAGCTATACAGGCAGTGCCGTAGACAGGATTTTTTATGGGGGGGGGGGGTTCACAATTATATTGAAGTAATATTTAAAACATTTTAATCAGACATTTGTACCTATATTTTTCACAATATACAATGTGAATGGGAGGGGTTGAACCCCCTACCCCCCCTGTGTCTCCGGCCCTGTATACAGGCTCATTAAACACTAAAGCTATATTTAATTAGGAATGAAAAGATACATGAAAAGTAGCCGTAGAACGAGTTAGGTTGGGTTCAGGTCCATAAAAACTTAGATAGGTATGCTATGGGAAAATTGAACGGCGAAGAGCAAGCCACGAATAGAGATAGATGGAGGAAATGGTGGTTGCGGCAAAATACCTAAATGGTCTATAAGCCAGAAAAAAATAAAAATAAAATACGCCCGCCTCTACATATAAAGTACATGCAGATATGAATGCATGCTGTGGTGTTTTCTTAACTTTTAAAAGATTTGTTATGTTTGTATTTTCGTTAATTGTGTACATTAATTATTACATTACACTGTATGGCTTTTACAATACAGTAATAATGAATTTATATAGAGGTAAACATATTTAAAGATATATTACATAATATGTAAATATTATAAAAAAGAATAGCTTATAAGTTAAAATATTTAATATATATCTACTATATAGTGTATAGTATTAGTTAACAAGTTCTTAATAATTGTTACCTACCGTTAATATTAATAATGAGAAGAAAAAATCCTTTTAATTATCCTTCCAATTAAAATATATTAAGTTTATCGTTTATTTTGTCCTATAATTATGATTGGTTCAAAAAACAACTAGGTATAATTGCAATTATACATTATATTAACTTTAAATTTTATTGGAAATTATTAATTTTTTTTTTTATTGAAATATGAATAATGTTTTATGTGCCACAAACCGAATTCAAAAATCTGCATGATACCTGAAACTAGAGAGAGACTACGTACCTATACACTGAAGACACATTATCAGTTGTTGTTTCCGCGACACATGAATACACTATACATAACATTGGTAAGTCGTAGACGCGTAACCAGAAAATGTATATTAGGTGTGTCGAAAATGTTGGGCCTTTGAATCGTCTTCTATAATTTGTTTCTCACGAAAAACTTATGGAAGGCTCCTCCCTCCATACGGCATACTCTCCCGAGTCCCGATCACCTAAAACGTATAATATAATATACCTAACAATAATAGGTAATAAATCGTATCACTTAACAGTTATCATAGTAGAGAATAGAGATTGATCATTTATTTCAATATGTGTAAGTCTGGTACGTCGTTGATAGTAGTAAAAATAATTTAAATATGAATTTCCTGGACTAAAGTAAATTTAACGGGGTCCCGGTTCACACAGGCCTTCTGGCTACGTGCCTGGTAAGTTCAACGGCTAGCATTGTACTCTAAATTATGTCAATATTCAATACAGTGTTTTTTTTAATTTTTTTTATTTATAATTATTCCAGAATAACACGAGTGACGAGTAGGTAGTACATTTAATTAAAAACCCGGCCGCAGTGTTCCCGAAGATCTCACTCGCGAGTTTTTATAACCTCTTAGATATTTTCATTATACTTGTACCACGTTTGGAATAAATCGAGTTTTTGACTGATAACAGTGATAATAGATATTATGTTGAAAAAACATTGTCTCATAATCGTTTAATACATTAGTAATAAATATAAAAATTAAAAATGTCATAACTTATTAAATCTGCATTACTTAAGTAAAATTCTTATTGCTTCGTTAATTAGGTACTTCTTTTGAAGAAAAAACCTATTCTATAGGTAATTAAATCGTAAACTATGAAATTTTGATCGAAAATCGTGCAACAGTTAAGAGGACTAAAAGTATGTTGTATTCGTATTATATTAATTTGGAAGTAATTGATTACAGTCGTTGACTAATTTTTTATTTTTTTTATTTTTTCCTAAAGACATGGACGTGGCCAACTTGCAGCAAGAGATAAATCGGCTCACACGTGAGCTTGATCAAGCTCATACAGAAAAAGTTCAGTCTGCTACTTATGGATTAAGTTTACTGGAAGAAAAACAATCATTAACAAAACGTTATGAAGAACTAGAGAATTTATATGAGAATGTGAGACAAGAATTAGAAATCACTCAAGAGGTAATATTGTACATTATATAAAAGGAATATAAGGCGTTAACCAATATTTTATATCTATTTATACTAAAATACCATAACTATATAGATATCTGGGCATTATATTGTTTACAACAGTTGAAGGCTATTATTGATAAAACAAGGACAATCTTCTTTTTATTATATTAATAAATCGAATAATAATGATATAGAATTTAACATAAATATTTCATTTAGGTATATCAAATAAGAAAATTAGTATAAAAGTAGGTATTTTTATTGGTTTTTATTTTATTTCTGTATCTTTCATTCGCTCTTACTACTTTCTGTTTTCAATAATTAAACCAAAACTAAATAAATTTTAATAAAACAAACTGCATATTTGACTTTTTTATTTTAAAATTTGTTGATAATGAATAATGAATAATGATTTAATAAAATTGCTTGTAATCATTAAATGCCCAATTTTACTTTGTATTCTATTTTATGGATTCTTTTACTTTTATACTTATTTATTTATTTATATAGCCAAGGTTAAAATATTATTTCAAACTTGTATTGTTTGTATTTAGTTTGCATAATTTATTGGTTTATTTTTAATTTAGGCTTTGACCAAATTTCAAACCTCTCATAAAGTAACCACAAAATCTGGTATTGAACAAGAAGAGTCATTGTTATATGAAACAGCAGCATTAGAATCATCATTAAATACTACAATTATAGAGCTTGAAAATGATACTAAATCAGTAAGTGTAACAATGAACAATTTTATTATTTTTCATGAATCATAAATTATGATTGATTACACGATTAATTTTATTAACATTTAATAATAGTTACGACAAGAGTTGGAACGTGTCCGTATTGAACGAGATCGTGCCATTCAAGAAAATAATGATTTATCAAGGTTGAGTAATGAGTCTAACCATGAATCTAAGCAGCTTCGTGCAGAACTACGTGAAGTCAAATCCCGTGAAACTCATTTACTTTCTGATTATTCAGAATTAGAGGAAGAAAATATCACCTTACAAAAACAAATTGCTCATTTGAAATCTTCTCAGGTTAATATTAATATGAGAGTACTTTATGAAAAATATAACATTATCTGTTTAATTTCAAAAAAAATTTATAATTTATAAATAGGTTGAATTTGAAGGAGCAAAACATGAAATACGTAGACTGCAAGAAAATGTAGAACTGTTGTACTTACAAGTTGATGAGTTGGCAAAGTTGAAAAAAATTGCTGAAAAACAAATGGAAGAAGCTCTGCAATCGTTACAAGTATGTCAATAGTTTAATATGTATTGTTTAAGTTTAGTTATAGATAATGATTTTATTTGGATAAACAACTAAAACTTGGTTATAGGGTGAACGTGAAGCGAAATACGCGTTGAAGAAAGAACTTGATCAACGTATCAACAATGAATCAGTTTACAATCTCAGTAATTTAGCTTTTAGCATAAGAGGTATGTATGTGTTTAAATTTTTAGAACCATCAATATTTCTTTGTATATTTGAAAATTGTAGTAAATTGAATTCAATATATTGTTTTATAGTGCTCAAAAATGTTTGTATTAATAATACTATAAATTATTGTAAGGTATGGGCGGAGACCAAAATGTGGGTAGTGATGATGAAGATGATTTGCCTGTGTTACGTAAACTTGAAAACGATATTGGCTCAACTATGGAATTACCAGAATGTGGAAAACATGATTTGTTTAGTGAAATACATCTTAATGAATTGAAGAAATTAGAAAAACAGTTGGAACAAGTGGAAAACGAGAAGAGCTTGTTGACACAGAATCTTAAAGAGTCTCAATCAGCATCTGATAAATGTAAATCAGATTTGGAAAATTTAGCATCTCGTATATATAAACTTGGATCACACATAAGATCTTTAGAACATCTTGGTACTCAAACCAGTAAAGTAGTTTCTGACCATAAGGTATGTTTTATTTTTATATTATAATCATTAATTTAAATAAACTCTTCAATCAGTTGGTTGATTATTTTATTATTGTATCCATATGATTAGACAGAGGATGGCAAATCAAATGCAACATTAGAGTACTATCAACAATGGTTTAGTTTAGCATCTAAAGAAATTGACCAGCTTCATGGTGACTTAGAAGAACTTGAACGACAATTAAATTCATCTGAAGAAACCTTATCATTAAAAGATGAATTGATAATGCTCAAAAATAAAGTACTTTAACTTTTTTTTTTTAAATTTAACTAGAAATATTTTAATGATGATTTTATTTTATGCATATTTGTTCATAATTGATATGTCTTTATATTTTTTAGTTAATAGATAGAGAACAAAAGACAATGGAACTTGAGTCAAATGTTCGCTTATTGGGAGAATTGGCTACAGATGCTAGTGCTTCTTTAGATAATGCACAAAATGACCTTGTAGTAATCACTGACGAATTAGCTCAACTTGCTCTCCAAATGTCTGTGTTGAATGGAAAATCTATAACTTTAAATCCTATTGGTATATTACTTTTATTTTTCAATATTCAAATTGATTAAGTAATATGTAATATTTTTTATTCTAGTTGTAAAAACAACAAAAGAAACAGAAGAAAATGATCCCCGCCTTGATGTATTACGAACACGACTCAAGTCTGATGTTTTTATAAAAGAATTAGAAAGTCTCACTGAAGCATCATTTGTAGCCAAAAGTCTGAGAAACGTCCTTGATCAAATCAAAGTGCTTAAAGAATCTGTAAACACATCAATAGATAATGCTAAAGCAGTTAATCGAGAGAATATTGACGGTAATTGATAATATTTTTAATAATAAATACTAGTCATTGAGTTATTAATATTATGTTAAATTATTTTTTGTAGGTCAAAGAAGCTTAATGTTAGACAATAATGATGAAATGTCTGATCTCCGGGAACAAGTAATGAAATTACAGTCTCTCTTAGCAACAAAACGAGAACAAATATCATCGTTACGCATGGTTCTTAAAACAAACAAAAATACTGCCGAAGTAGCATTGAATAATTTGAAATCCAAGTACGACAACGAGAAAATGGTTGTTACAGAAACTATGACTAAGTTACGTAATGAGCTGCGTACACTCAAAGAAGATGCTGCTACATTTTCAAGTAAATGCTTGGAATTTATATTTAATCTTTGCTATATTCTTTTTACAACACATGTGAGCTTATTAATTTATTGTTTGCAGGTTTGAGAGCTATGTTTGCTGCACGATGTGAAGAACAAGTGACTCACATGGATGATTTACAGCGACAGTTGGCTGCAGCTGAAGAAGAAAAAAAGACACTTAATCAGTTGTTGCGTTTATCTGTGCAACAGAAGTTGATGGTCACTCAACGATTGGAAGAAATTGAAATGGACCGAGAGATGAAAAACGTTCGACGATCAATGGGTACACCTAATTCTTCAACACCGTCAAAAACCTCAAAAAGGTACAGTCAGCCTCAACGCCGAGACTGGTGAGACATGATATTTTTAGTATTATTATTTGTATGAAAACAAAAAAACAAAACAAAACAAAAGCCACCAACATTGCTTGTGATATTTCTCACCTCTCATGGGTAGAGTTGATCAAAATAAGTATAAACCGTCCTCTATACAGTTTTTATTTTTAAACTAAGTCTTGACATTAAATATTGAGTCCCTTTATGACCGTGGTTTCAATATCCGTCCTGTTTTTGAATATCCGGTTGTTAATATTATGCATTGCATTGCCGTCCTAATTTGGTTCTCTGGTAACCTCTGTTTAATTTTTTAATATTTTCTTAAATATTACCCTTTTTTTTATATCATTATTATTATTACTGGATTATAGTGTTTTATTTATTGATTGACAATTTTTCAATGACTTATTTTGTTTATTTAACAAATTTCATTATTTGTTACTCAAAAAAATTATTTTCCTGTATGTTACAAGTATTATTATTATTATTTATTGTTTGAAACACTTAATTTTTAATACTGTCGATTTTATCAAAACAAAATTATCCATTCACGGCACGTAAATATTAGTTTGTCTTTCGTTCCTTGCAAGCTCAATGAAAATAAACAATGGTGCCATAATATTTTTGCGCATTAATACTAATAATTAAAATTTATTTATTATTATATTCTAGTTAACTATTATTCCATTTTTACAATTATTCTCATTTATGGCAGCCAGTTTCTTATGTGCAATATACAATTATACACTTTTGTATTTTATTTTGTTGTCAAACTAGTTCTAAGATGTTAGGTTATTTTTTTTTTAAATTTTATTCATTTTATAGGCTCATTTATTTGTAATACTATTACCCATTTCAAAAAGAACAAAACATGTTGCAATATTTTTTATGAATCTAAATTATTTTACGTATCTTTTGTTAAATGTAAAATTGAATTATAATGTTTCTGTATAAGTACTTACCAAACTTAATTACCTGTAGGAATTTAGAATAATCTATCTTGTGGGTTAAAATCATGTTTTTTTTTTCAAATTGTTTTTACTTGTTTATTACTGTTGTACTTACTTTAAACTTCTTTTTTTTTTTTTTACTATCCATTGATTTGAATTAAAAAAAAGAAAAATGAAGTTTCAATTTTATTATGTAATGTTAACATTAAAATTAAATGGTGTAGGGACAATGTGTATCTATGTTATTTTATTGACCAATCAAAGTTGGATATTCTATTATTATATGAGTGTTTAGTGTGTGGGAACCGTACAATTTATAAATTTTTAATTGTTTTTATTTTATATTCATTTACTTCATAATTTTAACCATAAATAATAACATATACGGAAATCAGTGTTGTGAAATATCATTAATTAATATACCTAATAATAAAGAATTTTGGGGGTTAATCTATCATTTGTTTGTATAATATTATGTCTAATATGTTTTATAGTCAATAAGATCTATGTTTATATTATAGATGATAATACAGTAGAGTTTTGATGTACTAAACTAATTAAGAGGAACAATGGTGATAGAATAATCAACTTTTTCAGTAAGGTGGGGGTTGTTTAAACAATTAAATATTAGATAATATATAGCGTGTATCTGAAGGATTTGACAATTGATCATTTAAATTTTCATATTCTCCAGATACATCCTATGTATGCTAACAGAATTTCAGTTATATTTATATATTTTATCCTTATTATTTACTATTTACATATTTATTGAAATGTATTATAAAATGATACATTTTTAAATTTATTTTTTCTTCATTTTCTGACTGTTGGATAATTGATGCTCTACTGTATTATAAAAATATAAAACTTATAGTATCTGCCTACTCATTTTAAACATACTGTAAAATCTATGTATAATATGTTAGAAGCTCGACCATTGGGTGTTGGACAATAGATACCTATAATATGTGATAATCACCTCTCATATAATCTAACTTTTTTTTTAATTGTTTTATAGGAAGGGACTGTAATGGTACTAATATGTAATAGTGTTTGGTTTTATATAGTTATATTTGTAATTTAAGTACTCAATGACATCACCTTTAAAAATGCCTTGTTGCGTCCCTGCATAGTACAAGTAAGATTTATGGATTGAATTTTGGGCTAGTCACTGAATATCATTATAAATTTATGATACAGGCTATTACATCACAAAAAATATAATTATGTATATGTATAATTATGGTATACATGTGGGCTATATTTATCTTAGTTACTTAATTCGGTAAAAATTGTATTTTTTTTCAAATATATTGTATTATACTTTGTTAATGTTCTTGAGAACTGACTTATTTTGGGTATACCTCAAAACACAATTATTTTAATGAAACTATATAATATATATTATCTACTCATTATTATTTTTAAATTTATTCATGTACTAATGTATTATGTAAACATAAGTCATAATAATATGTACTAAATGTGATACCCAGTCCAATTTATTTATAATACTCTATACATTTATAATCTCTGTCTCTTATCTTTAGTCAATATCATTGCGTTTACAAATGTCAGAGGTATTGAATTGCTGTGTATCATAATTTATAACCCTAGGAGTACCTAATTATTATTTATATAATATATAACTATTTATTGTGACAAAACTTAATTAACATTATGTTACTGTATTAATAAAAAAAAACTGATGTACTTAATAATTTGTATGTTGTACTTTTATACTTGAGTTACACTTGGAGTCTACTGCAAGTGTCTTGGGAATTATCATACCGTTCAAAATGTTTATTACTATACAAAAATTTGAAACACTTTTGTTTTGACTTTTATTTTGCTTAGATGACTCTCTTGGAAGAAAATAATTATAAAATCATAAAATAGGTTACTTACCTACCCTTAATATAAAAACTACACTCAAGGTATTTGGAAATTATTAGGTAGGTACCTCTACATAATATTGTTAATACTGTGTTTATTGTGTAATTGTGAGTATAATTTTTATGATAATTAAGTAAATAAATTCAACAGTGATTTCAGATTTGTATGTACCTACCTAAGTGGTTGTATTAGTCCAATGTCTTTTGTTAATTTGTTTCAATAACCTCTCAATTTCCTCTCTAATTCCTTAACCTTATGATAGTAATAATAATAATAATAATAATAATATAATATGCTTAAGTTTTAAGCAAGAAAGATACATGACTGAATATATTTCAAATTATTATTTATTTATTTTGAAATTATATTATGCATATATAAAAATTTTAAAAACACAGTTTACCTAAACACTACTGAAATCTGTACGGTAAATTTAAATCACGCGTTTTTAATTTCCACTATATAATTTTCAGACTTGTACAATTTAGATTAAAATTAATAAGTGTCATGTGCCTTCGCAATCGCGGTTCTTAGGGAAGCTAAGCAAGACTTAAGCACTTTGGACGTGTTACATATATTGCGTATTTATTTATATAATGAACACACGCCATTTATTAATTCCTTACTAAAATCAAAATTGTATTTATTTCTGGAAAAAATGTAGATACCCCGTTTTCAGATTTCTAAATAGGCGCCTGCGTACACGAAGGTACCTATTTGATGAGGAACGCTATTATTCTACCTCCGCGTAGCAGGGCTCATCACTTTCGAGCTTCTCGTCTTCGTTTTCGTCAAACGATTGCGGTTGTCCGTTGATAGCGTCCGAAACTTGCTTTCCGAGTTCGATAATCTGAAATCAATAACGAACAACGGTCGCATTATTATTGTTTTGGTGTAAAATATAATAGCAATCGCCGGCGGTAAAACTGTGGAAGCAAAACTCGCAACTTATAATAACCATATATTTTCATTTGGGTCAATAATTGACTTATACTGAATTATTGTAGCCGTTTTATTTATTACATTATATTATTATAGTTTATAACGATGTCGTTATTGAACTGTCCGCGTTATAAATATCTTCACAATTAATATTTAAATACTTTATTTGGTTGGCTGCTATAATAGTTGTGCCCTGCGATAAAAATTTTAGCTAGTATTTTTGGTTTTCATACTACATAGGTATCTACTTATTAAAAATCGTGTATTTTATTATAGTATGAAATATTTTTAATTCTATAATATATATTAATATACCTAGGTACCAAATAAATAAATTCTAATTCGAAAGAGAAATTTCAAATAATAATTTGTACTAGGCCATAGTATAAACACAATTTGACATACCAAAAATACGATGTATTTAAATATATATATATAATTAATAAGTTATAACAAAAACAAAAATTGTAAAGAAAATTTTAAAATTTAAATGAAAATAATACTTTTTTAATCTATTTAGATTTTATAGAATCGGAATGATGCTATATGCAGACATGCTACAGCTATATAAATGTATAAAAACTGAAAAGACAATTTAGCTTGTAGAGTAATATAATATATAATATTTAAAAATTTTCACACACAATTCAAAAAACATTTCCTATTTGTGTATGAAAAATAACCCCCAGCATATGCCAACTTATGCAACCAAGGCATTGATTTATGCGATCAGCAATTTTAAATTTATGCCGATTTCTGAAACACTCTATATACATTATATTAAGAACATTTTCTATAATACTATAATATAATATGATTGCAGATTTTCGGAAACATATATTCAAAACTATAAAATACAAATTTGTTGGTATACAGTGAATTTAAGGCGTAGGTATTTATCGTTCAATATTTTAATAATCCATACATCCACCCGTGCTTCTATAACATAATAGGTATATTATGGAAGGAGTTGCCAAATGGCGACACGCGGACAAAAAATTTATTTTTATATTACTATTTTTAGTTATAAAATTTTCATTAGCTTTCAAATTATTTTATTTTTTCCATACTTTATCAGAATAAGTATGTATGTACACTAAATTTTGTAGTGACTGAAAACTTTCTCAATTCCTATAAAAAGACTATAATATGCCCTTTATATATATATACCTACAATCCGAGTGTATAATAATCATGAACTTAATAATTTGAACATATTTACACATACGTGCAGGGTTTATAGTGCGTTATTATGTGAAGTGGTTAGGATTAATATTTAACAATGTCATTCAGGACGGCTACAAGAGGTTAAAAAGTGTGAGAGGGGCGCAAAGGACTGCAGGACTTAATCATTACTTTTGATCGTTCAAAGCGTCCTCCTTTACTGCAGCTTAATATTTTTTCAAAAGTTAAGCACTCTCAAACGACAAACGTAATTAAATAATTTCTTCTGTTAAAAATAGTTATTTATGTTCGAAATGTTATTATTTAATATTTTAATTCTATTGTACTTAAGTTATTTTATTAAATATTTTTCAGTTTAATAAAAAATATTTATATACAGAGAAGGTAATATTTAGAAGATATAGTTCATATTATCAATATTCGGTTTCTTGAATACTTTTTATTCTGTTCATTGAATTTTTTTATTTTACTTTATGTGTAGGTAGGCGTTAAAAAAATTATTGTGTAATATACCTACATGATTCCCAAAGAAAATATTATATAATTTATATTTCAACGATCATGCAAAAGACCTTCGCCCTAAGTTCGCACACAATCGGTTTCAACGCCGTAATAAAACTAAAAATTATTGTATGATATATAAAAACTGTTTAAGTTAAGTATTGTACACGCTAAAAATATCAAAAATATGAAGATCACATTATCACCCTTCATCATTCTGGGCCATTTTAAGCCTTGTAAGGCTTTAGGTACTGGTCTACTAGTTTAAATGTCGAAATACGGTATTGCAAATGTAAATATAAATATATTAATACGATATGTTTGTTACCTATTACTTATATTACGCACTACATAATTTCAACACTTATACATTCTAAAACGGAGTAATTTATAGCCTGAGAATTTGACTCGACTGGGAGTATATTGTGTGGCTGTACTACGACTAAGCTACGAGTGCTACGGCGTACGTCTCACTTTATTTTTACAGTTAGTATTGAGACGAACTCTAATTTTGAATACAATATTACTACTATTTATACCAGATCTGTGATCCTCCTTCTTCCCGTTTCACTAATAGACGTTTTTATGAAAAAACTATAAAAATATGTTATACCTATTCATATACTGCCTATAGTTACCTATTTTGATGTATATGATTATATATATAATATACGTACAACTATATAAAATATTATATTATATTATTCAACAAAAAAAAAATCCATGTATTAGGAAAAATCTAGTACTAAGACCTTTATGGCATAAGTGGTTAAGTGGCCGGCCAACAGCTACTACACTCACAACGAAATATAAAATGTATTAATCGATTAAAATATAATTATAATCTTATATTCATTATGCTGTTTATAACATATAAATATAAATAATACACAAAACATACATATCATAATAATATGTATTATGCGTCGTTACCAAACGATTTATTTGTTTATACTTTACCCTATTCCAATTTTTATATTAATAAATTCTCATGACTTTTAATCAGCTCTAATATAATAAAATTTTAAACGCATAAATCATAATAATGTACGAGTTTGGTGAACCTGACGGCTGCCCTTGCGAAGAGTTTGTAAGTACATGCATTAACGGATACTATAGAATATATAATAAAAAAATACATTATGGCTTTTTCCCGCTCCTGTCACCTAATAAAATTGATCGTAATTAATTAATTGTCTTTTATCATAGTCTATAGCGGTAAGTAATAATTTGTTAATTTATTTTAAAAATAAAAAATATGATATAAAACTATATAAGTCTATATTAATCAATAATTTCATTTAAGAAAAATACGTAAGAATTTCGTTACCTAACGAGATTACTTTGGCCGAAAGTTTATTATTATTAAATTTGTACCTAACGTAATCAAAAATAGTAATATATTGTGATATGTACTTTGTGATATACTACTGCAGCAGTACGAAGTATTCAAAAGTGTAAAATGACCCACACTTCTGGGATATAAAATATAATATATTTATCACAATAACATTTATAAATCATACACTGTCATGAGTTCACACCACTATTATAGGTACTCGACATGTAGTTATGTAATTAAGAATTAAGTAAAAAGGGTTCATTGGCCAGGATGAATTAAACATGTTAGCATAATATAATATTGATTAAACTGAGTGTTTAACACATTGACCGATATCATAATCCATGTTTGATTGCAGACTGGGACTATACATCGGAAAAATAAAAAAATTATCTAGTTGTTATTACTATTATAGGTATAACTAAGCGCGGCTCAAGGGACACAGGTAACAGTGTAGCACGCTTGGGGCGTCATTTAAAATTGTAGTTATAAATAATTTTTACTAAGATATTTTTATATTTTTACAATTTTTATACATTGTGTGTGGTTTATTAAAAAATAATAAATAATAATAATTTTTCTGTTATAATTGTTAACAAACAACACTTTGAACTTGTAAAGTTACAAATAACACTAATAATGTCCTTGAGCTTAAATACCAATAAATATCTAATAGGTATCTAGTACAATATTGTTGAAAATATAAACTTAAGTCCGTTTGCATTTTTTTTTTATGTTTTAGATATAAAAAGTTAAAAATAACATCGACTTATAACATCAAGTGATAAATTACGATTATTGATAATTATTAGGTACTTATTTTTATTTGCTCGTTAACTTTCAGACTGAATAATTTTTAATTTAGATGCCCCTACTATTTATAAGCATTTATAATATTAGGTACTTATACTCTTTTAAATTATAAAATAATACAGCTAGATTGTTTCTATTATTTCCTGTGCACCGTGAGTGACAAGGGCTGCAACTAGCTGCTTTATATATATATATATTTATATATTAATATATTATACTTCGTGAACATATAACTATATACAACAATTAAAATGAATATTTTTGAATAACAGCCATTTTTGGAGAATTTTGACAGGATTTTTTTTTTTATTCACTATATAATAATATAATTAATGTGTATGTATTTATTGACAGGAGGAGGAAACATTTTCCGAGAGATTTTGGGGCGCATGTGGCATGGTACCGTACACTAAACAAGTATTTAATATTGCCGGAGCAATAAAAAATCATTTTACGAGTTCGTATGCATAAGACGCAATTATTGTTTAGCTAGAAAAAATTATTATTTAATCACATCATTCACAAATTTAGTTTCAGTCGCTTCACAGTATTATCGTAACGTCGTATGGTGGACTACGAGTACAGCTACGGTCTTATTTTTACCAATTTTCATCGACAAACCGATTCTAGAAGCAGTTACCACAAAATTATAGTTGTCTCATCTATAGAGTACTATGTACTCATAGCGCAACCATACAATAAATTATTATTTAAATAATATAATAATTATTTTAAATAATGATATTGTGTCTGATAATATATACAATGAAGAAATATAACAAAAATGTAGGTATTGCATGCGTCATGTACATATTTTAATTTTATTATTTTACCTGTTATCATATTATTAATTAATATAATTATTATTAAGGTACCTACCTAGTACCTACTCAATATATACTTAATAACTATAGGTATTTATATTATTATTTAATTGTCATTTCAGTTGTTTGTTATTCGTTTATTTATTTTTATTATTATTATTATTTATTATTTATTAATTAGAAAATTTAAATCCACGTTTGAGTCAACGTTGAACTTACTGAAGCCCGAAGGTGGATCACTTTATTTGTAGAATTTCACATTTATAATATAATTTAAGTGGTTGAACATGTTTTTTGTTAGTTTTTAATATACATGTACTTCTCAGTTATAGTTTGGCCGTGTAGGTTAACAGAGAATTGTTAACTGTTAGTCTTTGTGAAATGCTTCATTACAAACAAGCCATGAAGCAATTGGCATTATTTTCAGAAATTTTGATTTAAAACCTTGAAATTTGTTTTATGAACTTTAGCTTTTTATACAAAATATCATATTAAATGATATAAAATGTAAAATATAAAATCCATATTGTTTCTGAATATTTAATATAAACATAAAAACCAGCTATACCTATAGCTGGTATACAATTATGACCCTTAACGTCCAAAAAATATCATGTAAAATACTAAAATATTGTATTATTCATTGAAAATACTGTAAGTCAATTTTGTACACACTTGTTTTTAATCTAGAATAAAATTAATTGATTTAAGAAATAGTTGAATTCACACCCCAGAAAAATGTCATCTCCAATTGATCTGTATGACTGTATATTATATATATATATATCACTAGATCAAGTTGTAACCCACAATAAATACGCCATTATCTATAGGTACAACGTAAAAAGTTTTATATAGATATATGATAATATTGTAAATAGATTTTTTTTTCTAAAATTTATTAACGTTACTTCTTTATCTATTGAACCACACGATAGACATGCTTCTTGAAAAGCGTGGAAATTTTTTTCGGCTTCTTTTATTTTTCCTTGGTTAATTTCCAAGATTGTCAGATTTATTAGCGCTTCTGGATTGTCAGAATTCAACTCAATGGATTTACGATAAGCCTTTTCCGCATTCCTTGTGTCGCTCATATGATTTAATGCCACTAATAAAATAATATAATAAAACAAAATAAATATATTTTATTAGTAATATATAATATTATACAGTAGGTATTATAAATTATATTTTTAAGATTTTTTTTGATACCTATAGTTACAGGAAGGGCCTGAGATAAAAATTTAGGACGGGAAAATGAATTAGGTAGGTATAATATTGATATATTTTTTTAGAATAAAAATCCTAATTATTTAAAAAAATAATGTAATACAGCCGTCAGGCCAATGACAAATGTCAATATGTCAGAGCATCGGGAACCTCCCGGTATCCAGGTGGGCCGGTCGTCTCTGCCTAGTTATATAGCTCATATACCTAGTTAATAATTTTTATGTTTAATATTGATTTTATAACCTTGCTTGAGAGGTTAATGGTAAGATGGAGGCTTATATACTTATATACTATATTTACGAGATACTCGTACTTATCAATGGATGGAGGTGTAACAAAATTAGTAACTGAATTTATAGTTAATAATATTATACATTTATACCACACTATCACAAAATATATTTAAATAAATTTATTGTTGCTGTCGGAAGTCGGAACACTACTCGTCCAATCGTACATATTGTTTTCTGTGAGTTCACTGTACTATTCGATTCTTTTCCCACCATAATTAAACGAGTCTTGGTTTTGTTTATTAAATATTTTCGGTAGTTTTTTAACACTTTCAGTTCAGCGAAACGTTTCCCAAAAATTTTCCGTGGAGGGCGTCAAGATGATAAACACGTGCATTGGTCACCTTTATGTAGATACATGGATATGTATAATATACGTGAGAAAGAGAATGGCCAATTTAAATTTAAAGGATGTTATATTTTATATTTTACTACAAGTTCTTCGTACCACTACACACAATAATGTTCTATTCAGCAGATGTTTTCATTTCGGATAAATTTTTAGTCGATTGTATTTACTGAAAAATGAACACGTCTATTGAGTCGTTTACTTAATTATTTATTTATAACTAATTTCTGTATACTATATAGGTATTAGATATAATTATATATATATATTATATATTAATTAGACAAAAAATTTCATTTTTTTATACTTCAGGAATAGAAATCAAAAACATAAAAATACCTCCAGAAAATAGGTAGGTATGTACCTATTATTAAAATAGGGTAATTATTTTATGCAGTGGCGTAGCCAGGAATTATCTGAGGAGGGGAGGGGGTTTCAATGACATTTTTTTTTGCTCACCTCTAAAATATATTGTCCATGAGCGGTAAAATGTACTGAGTTGTACACTAATTGAATAATACATTTCATACATAAGTATAACAGTTAACAAAACTATAAATGTATATACATTGAAATAACAATTTTTTTTTAAAGCCAAGAGGGGGGTTTGAACATTTTAAGAGAATTATTAATGGAAACTGCCACTTGGACTAACAGCGATTAATTGAGTAACAAGAGTATGGAAGAACAATTTTGGTTTACAGACCTCTAGGTATTTGCATTAAACGGTGTGCGACTTATCGTTATAATATACTCTGAGTTCTGACGGCCGCAGTATCGTAATTTGAAATCGATCTTTTAGCACTCCAGTAATTATTTAATATCTAGTCAAGTTTTATGTTATGTCATCAAACGTTTTTATTGTACCTGCTTAAATTATAATATATACAAAAATATGGTATCTAATTAAAGTATGGAGTCGGTAACCGTTCATGGCAATAATATCAACGCATCGTATGAAATTTTCCATTTTTATAAATGCTCTTTGTGCTACCTACTAACTATATTAATCTATTAACCTCTCGGGCTAACTAAAATATATCGCATACTAAGGTATTACTTTTACATTTTTCATGGAAATAATATTATGTTATATTATTTTATATAAAAATGTATTATTATAGACTATAGATACTATTATTAATTATTAAACTCACACAATCCCTATTTAAAATAGATATTCTATTCCAACAATCCAAACTTCCAACCTACCCATAATATTTATTATTTAATTATAGTAGTATCATACTACACATTTGAGGTCGATAGACCATCAAGCAGTTCTTACAAGATTGCCTGAATTTAGATAGTTTCAGCAGTATGTATATATACGCATAATATATTTAATTATAATATTAAGCAGTACCTTTTTAAGTGATAAATTGTGATATATTTTTTTAATTAATTAAAGTAAATAAGAACAAAATAGCAATTATAATATTGTGTAATAAATAAAAAATAATACTATTTATTTTGAGTTTTAATTGACTTACATCCAATAAGCATAAAAGTACCAGCATGGTTTGGGTTTAATTTGGCTGAAGTTGAAAGAAATACAAATGCTGAAACGTACTGTCTGGTGTATATATGCACAAGTCCCAAGTTGTATAAAGCTATCCAATTAAATGGATGCAAATAAATAGCACGTTTTAAGCAGCTTATAGCCTGGAAAAGAAAGAAAACACAATAAATAGATATAGGTACCTACTAACCACGGTTATCTGCTAGTAAGATAACCGTGCTACTAACTAATATAAATATAATATAATCCATGCACATTACATTAGATGTATGAAAATGCATATTATATATGTATAGTGGACCAGTGCTAATGATCTAGGTAATTATTGATACTGCATTCTTAAAAAAAACGCACTTATTAGTTATTAGCTATAACTACTTTTAACTAAACAATATACGTACTATGCGATAAGTTTGCATATCTATACAACTATACTTCAATTGTTATTGTAATATAATTGTACAAACATATAAATTACAAAGGTAATATTTTTTTTTATGTATTTTAAGTTTAAATTTTAACGAAATCCCAAAAATATACAAACTATTTTGTAATAAAAAACGTATATAATTTTCAATTTTTAAATCTAATAGGTTCGAAAATGTTAGTGTTTTTTTTTTAGTTTGTTCTTAGTAAGTCATTATAGTTTATACTAGAACCAAAATACGTAATAACATAATACCTAATTAAATTTAAAATTTAGACGAAATTATATAATAATATTTATCAATACTATGTTTTAAGTCAAAATTAAATTAACTTACTGTCATAATAAAAATAAAATAAATTATGTATTTTTAAAGTAATATAAAAAAAAACACATTATTTCATTGAAATATACTTTAGTGATAATATTACATAGGCTGATAGATTGTTTTAACTCAGAATAATTTTTCGTATTCAATAATGATACACGGCATATATATTATAGTATCATTGAATTAAAAATTAAAATTTAACACAATATCCATTAGCCACTTTTTTATTTTTCTAAAATATAAATAAAAAATTTTACTGAAGAAATTACCGCGACGTATTTGTGTTTTCCAAAGAAACACATTCCAATATTATTCCATGTTTCAGAGCATTCTGATAAGTCAGTAACAGCTTTAGTGTACTTTGCCAATGCTTCGTCGTATCCAAAATTTCTCTGTTGGAAAGTTGGTTGAATTAAAAGCAAACATGAAAAGTTCTGTTAACTTATGTCTTATAGTTTATATAGGTACTTAATGAGCGCAAATGTTTTTATACCTACTTGCATTTCAGCTGCTAATGTCAGAAGCGCTTTAGGATTTTCGGGATCCTGACACAGCGTGTTTCCGAGAACGTTAAATGCTTGATCGTAATCACGTTGTTTCATATATAAAAGACCCAAGTCGACAGATATATTCGTGCTAAATGGAAACAACCTATTCATAAATACATAAATGTAAATAACCGGGTTACAAATGGATTTCGTTAATTAAGTATATATAATTAGATAAAATATGTTTTTGTATTTTATTATTATATTAATACATACACATAACTATCGGACAGCTAGATAGGTCTCCTGTAAGTGTAACCTTCAATTTATTTTATACAATATCAATTTTAACTATTTAAAGTATACCATTTTAAAAACTAGAAATAGAAAATTGAAATTATGTTTTAATATTTCTCAGATATCTATTAAATATTTTTTAAAGTCATACCTATGGAAGAACGAATATAACATAGCTATTTAAGTATAGACTAAATTTAATACATGTAATAAATAGCTTAATAAGATATTATTTTAAAATTAATTATTAAATCTTTTCAAACCTAAGTTCTTAACTATATTGGTCAACAACTTTTTGATGACAATTATAAATTATAATTTAGAATGATTAATTGATTAACTTATCTTGCAGTTTTATCTTTTTAGGTAGGTAAATAATGTTTTTAAAATTAATTTCTTTATTATATGAACACTTTTGTTTTAGTACAAAGGAGTATTAGGTAGGTACTCAAAGTTGTACAACAAATTGTAGTAAGTCAGTAAGTGGTTATATTATATCTTAAGGATATTATTTAAGTTTTTTCAATAATTTCAGAATTAGATACTAAAGAGTAAGAAATTCAATTATGTAATTTATGTAAGAACGATTTAACCAAAAACCAATTTGAATAGATTTTTGAATCTTCATATGTTATATGATATAGTGGTGCAGCATTACCTACATAATCTTGTGTTAAGAAGAATCAAGCGTTTAAGAAAGGCGAATAATCAATACCTATTGTGTATCTTTTCTATATTGTCATTAAATTCACATTCACATTAATTTAAAGTGTGTGAATTATTTTTTTCATATAATGGTTTAAACTTTTACATCAGTTGTAGGTAATTAAGTTAAAATTAAAATAAAATAAATATTAACAAAGTATCTAGCTATAGAAGTTAGGACTTTAACAAAATTACATTAATTTGAGTTAAAACTTAAAAGTAAATAGGTTTGCCATTTAATTTTTGTCAGTAGAATTACAATTAACAGAAATTTATTTAATAATTTTGTAATATAAAATAACTAACTTTGACGCCGAAATTAATAAACTGGTCGCATTTTTAAAATTATTTTCTATGGCAAATATTGAAGCTAATTTTTCGTAAGCATCTTGATTTCGACTAAGTTGAATTGTTCGATGAAAGTATTCTTTAGATTTGTCCAATTCTCCTAAGTTCAAGTAACACAAACCTGTTGATATTTAATTGTAACATGTTAAACATTACAGAATATTAAGTTCAGAAAGTAAAAATTGAAAAACGTTAATAATAATTATTAGTTATTACTTAATACAGATATTATTTACAATGTTAGCAATATATTTACCAAGGTTATAATATACTTTTGTATCTGGTTCTCTACTCATTTTTTCTGCTTCCAAGTACATTTTTCGAGCTTCATCATTTCTTCCCAAAAGTAAACTAAAATATCATAATTCATAACTACATTTTTACATATGTGTAAATGGGTAGGTATCCAATTAGTAGGTAGGTACCTACTTAAGTGTTACTCAGTATGGTGACAGAAGTTGATAATTAAGAAATAAAATGTTTTGGTAAATTAAATTATTGCTGTTTTCACAAAGTTCCTCATATCTAGATTTTTTTCCTTAAAAATTCTCTTTTCTAGTCAGCTTCTTCTTAGCTAGTTTATTAGCTACAGAATACGATTTAGATTCATGCATAGGCGTAGGTAGGAAATATTTTCGGAGGAGGTTTTAGTCTAGATATACATTAAATTTAATTCAGAATATTTATTTTAAAATTGTTTTGTCTTTAATTTCATGAGGTGTTAGAACACCCAAAACACCCTCCTTACCTATACCCATAATTTCTTGGATCGCCAAATTGGTTCCATCTCCCCCAACGACTATAATCACGTCATATATAGTATCGTTAATTCATATGTTCAATCTTACGGGGAGTAAAACCTAGTCATGGTTGACTTCACCTTTTATAGGTAGTAATAAAAGTAATAACATTATTGTAACTATCTCGAAACAAAATTGTTGTATTTTCACATTTATAGATTGGCCATATCTTTTCCTTACTTGTTCTTATTTATTTTCCCACAATTAATAAACCACTCAGTTCAACCTTTATGAAGTTCCACACAACCGTCACAACCTCCATAATTTGCTGCTTTGTTAACTGGATCAGTCACACTCCAATTCAAGATTCTTACTTGTACTTCTTAAAAATAAATATATTGTTTGTTATTTTTAAATTAGATTATGATAAATGTATGAAGAATTTTGTATGAAATTTATTTATCTGTTTTACTAGCAAACAAACATTTTATTGAAATTAATAGGTAATAACTAAAAAAAAGTTTAAAACGTCTATAAATAACTCAAAAAGAACCAAAATATTATGAAAATTATTTATTTTCTAGTGAATGGCAAAATACTAATACTATTATTTGGCGAGATTATTAAGACTCTATAGTCTACAGTACTTCATGTTTGAATAGATAGGTAGGTACCTAACAGAATAAATTTTGCCAGGAACTGGTTTTGCATAAATATCCCCTTTTTTCATCAAATGTTTTTATATTTGACCTAACAAAGTACTAATTAAATCAACCTTGCTACCACGTTCCTCATTCAAAGTTGAAAATCGAAAGCTAATAACATACACATATATTATACACAACTACATCATTGTAAAACCAATACATTCGGTGCTCTGCTTCTCAGAATCTATAATTATTATCATTATTATTAATTATTGATTTTTCCACCTAGTTTTACATTTTATAATAGGTTATAATAGGTACCTATATAGTTTTGATGAATTATATAAAATATTTATCAATATTTAATAAATAAAATAATAGGTATATCATTATTTTTTGATTAATAGTTTAAGATTGATAAGTATTACAACTTTGTTAGCAGCAGGTAGGCGCCAGACGGTATAGTCTCTTCTATGCTTTAGTACATTAAAAATAAATATTATGAACAGTGAATTGACATAATATACCTATTATATAGGTTTTTTTCTATAAATAAGACAAGGTCATCAATTTTCAATGGTATGATATTAAAATAAAATATTATATCGATAAATATTACTTATAATTAATTTAGTACCAAAAAAAATAATACTTATTTAATAGGTAGGTACTCATAATATAGGGCCCGAATTTATGTGCTCTTAACATCTCAGAAATATGCACTATAAAATATACATCTATGGTCTTATTTTGTAAAAATATTCCTACCTTATAAAATAAAAAATATGCAAAAAAAACGATTAAAAAAGTCTTAATTTCATTATTTTTTGTAGTATTTTCGGAATTTTAAATAAAAATAAATTAAACGGAATGAAAATTGTGCACTTGGATCACAAGATAAACACGACTAATATATGAATATGATCAGTGATAATAATTATGATTCACGAAAACTACTTATCCTGATACGTTTCAGATAAGATAATAAAACGATTTCGTCAAATTATATGGACTATAAATATAACTATGAATACGTTATTTTAATAAAAATAAGTAAAATATTACATAATATTATGTATTTAAAAACCTTTAAATGCAATAAAAAAAGGAGGAAAGTATAGAAATATGCTCAGCATGTGTCAAAAAATGACGAAATATGCAAACATATTATGCAAAATAAAACTTTATATTTTGGATCAATTGACTATGATTCAAACTTGTAGCCTACCTGGTTATTTTTTGGACTGTTTAGAAAAAGACATGCAAATGCACATAGATCCGGGCTTTACAGTCATAAATTAATATCAACTTACCATGACCGAGCAATCTGTTTGACTCCTTCGACGCACAATGGATTCAAAGCATAATATCGATCAAAACACCAATATGAATTTTTTATCTTACCTTCTTCTCTATATATTAATCCCTAAAAAAATCATCTATAATATACTACAATGGACTGGTTCATATAATATTTATATATATATTTTTAAATTATATCAAAGTTAAATAAAATTTACTTCTATCAAAAATAAATATTGTGAAATGTTTCCTAGTTTAATATTCAATTTTTTTTTAAATATTACTATAAATAAAAAATGTTATCTATGCATTATCATTATTACCAATATATAAAATGCAAATTCGTTATTATCCTTAGTGTTTCGTAAATCTTGATCAATTAATAATTTACATAACTCTAAATCTCGTTGTATGTAACGATTATAAATAATCCAATCAGATTTTTCTTGAACATTAAAAACTTGCATCATTGGTTCTGTAAATATTATTATTATACCCGTTACTGACAAAGGAGTTGGTTATTATTTATTACTTAGGTTTGTGTCATAGGTTGTTTATGTGAATTACCTGTAATTTTATAAGAAACTAATCCATTGTCCATAGTACTTAATAGTACTCATTAATTAATAATATTTTAATAAGAATCACAACAACAAAAATATATTTCACTCACGATTTTTACAATATATTGAAATTTTGTAACACATTAACATTAATTTTATAGGTATGAAGCATAATGTTTTGATAACTTATAAAATGTTGCTAGGCAACGAAATTTCAAAAACATACAAATACTTATTCATACTAAATATGTATAATATTATAAAAAATAAACAAACATTTCCAGAAAAAAAAACTATATTTAAATAAACTAATTATATTTTGTTAGTACAATCATATGAGACTAACAACTATAAATTAAATAATATGGTACAATGTTTAAATGATCTTATACATTAGTGTTGGCGATTCGAAATTTATATTTAATAAAAAATAAACATCATTTGATTCAATAAAAAAAAAAAAAACTTATTTGTCAAGAAAAGGTAATCAAGAATCACATTACAACAATAAAATATCATTGATACATGTTGCATAAATTATGTGAAGAGATCATAAAATACGCAAATAACATTTGCGTACATCAAATTATAAATTGGATCCGACAATAAAATATTAAACTGACAAGTTCATCAGACCTTCATAATTTGTTATTTTTATAAATATTTGTCCGCAAAAATAAAAAAGATTAACAAAATTTTTAAATTTTTAAAGTATACAATATTTGTAGTTTTTAATTTTTTAAATAATACAATTAAATAACAAGAAAAAATATGTATGAGTGAAAATAATTTTCAGATAAGTTTGAAATTTCATTTGTTAAATTTAATGCTAATTTACATTGTGTTAACAGTAAATATTTTAAAATTCTATTTGAAAAAATACTACTTACACGCTTATACAGAAAAATGTAATTGTCAATTAATGTTTTTTTTTTTTTAATTTGTACAAAATATTTTTTGTGGGTGATGTGGCCGCTTAAAGTACTTTTGCCATTGTTACTGTGTTCAAAATTGGCGGCCAACCGCTTTGAACTCTGTTAAGTATAAATAATAATTTCATGAATAATGTTTTTATAATTTGTTTAATGTTTAGTACTGCAGTTATTTACCTGCAGAATGGTGGCAGTGAGACGCGCACATTGCACGAAGGTCATTTGAGCAGTTCGTCAATATTAGTGAAAGCACATGCTCCCATGCTAGATGCTGCCATCAGCTTGACTAGTTCATAGGCATGACCAACAGTCATTTCCAGGGGCGGACGTCGTGGTAAATTACTCGATTCTAGTTATAATTAAAAATTAAAAAAAAAGAATTTAAAAAGAAAAATGTATTTGTTTATAGGTATTAAGAGGAGACCATACAGATATGTTGTATCCACTATCCATCTTATTAACACGTAACATATTAATATTTAGTTTCGGCAGTTCTAGTTTTGTATTGTTAGCTTAAATATTAGAGTGAATATACTTATTATCTAACTTAAAGGTAAGAATATTATCTGTGTTCTTGTGTAGCTTCAAAAATATTTTAATTTATGCAAGTTATATATACAAAATATATTAAAATTGAATAATGCTTGTAACTGGATTAAAATTAAAATATAATAAAAATCCAATGAGAAATCGCAGATAATATTGTTATCTTTAGGTTTGATAGTAGGTCAATAATTCACTCTAAGTTTAGCTAACAACATAAAACTAAAACTACCAAATCTAAATTTTAGTATGTTTTGCATTAGTAAGATGAATAAACCAGATGCAGATAGATGCCCTCTCAAGATATTTTACTATAAGATAATATAATACTTTAATACGAAAATAGCTCAAGTGTACTATTAAATATTAATATACACAATTCTAATTACCTAGGATAGCAGAATTCAGTGCTGCACATACACTATCTCTCTGGGAAGCTTCCAGTTGCCAACCAACAGGACTATCCCAAGGATTAGAATATGCTAATAAACTAAACGCATCCTAATCAAAAAAAAAAAAAACATATTATACTAATGATACAATATGGTATTACATTTATTATTATAATATTTTATACATACTTGTAACATTTTTTTATTTGTTTCATTTCTTCCTAATTCTTGTCGCAGTTGCAAACTAAGTAAGAATAATTCTCGACCGAATTCTAACATTTTTTCAACACCAGGCTTACTGCCACCACATACTTTTTTGGTAGTTTGGTGATATTCTGGTTGATCAATATCTGTATTTTAATAAAACTATTAATTAATACAGTTGTTTCTATACAATTAAAAGTGTTAACCTACCCATTGATTCTTCATTTCCATTATTATTAACTCTTGATGTTCCATTACTTAGTTCATCACAATTATGTCCATTGTGATAACCGTTTGAACTATACTCTTCTTTTATAAAGTGATTTTGGTGATGTCCATTTACACTGTCTGCTGACATAATATTATAATCAGTCATTTGGTTGTCTTCGTTGCAATCCATTTTTTCTATTTGGTAGTCATTAATTTTTGGTGTACCATTTTTAATCGTTTTAATTGTGGTTATATCTGATGAACCATTTAATATCAAATTCACTGAATTTATTTCAGTCACTTCAGTAGTATTTGATAATTTTTGACATTTTATGTTTCTAAAATAAACAAAACCAACATTGTAAATTTACTTTATGAAGATGTTTTAAACTTATTTATATACCCATTGGTTTGTATAGATGTCGGACTTCGATTAGACTGTAATGTACGTTTTGGCGAAGGACGAGTGGTTGAATGAATTTCAATGTTATCATAAGATGAGCGGGGTGTTACCTCAGAATCTGTACCATTAACCATTTCAACAAACTGACGACATTTGAGCTTAAATAGGAGGTTACGATTTGATTCAAGTAACCCAGGATAAAGCTTATTGGTCATTTCAATAGCTTCACCCATTCGACCAGTTGAAACTAATTTTAATATTTCTACATAAATTGTTACATATTAATTATCAGTCTTAATTTTTAGATTATTTAAAATTACTTTGGCGATTTTTTATGGAAGCAATCTCTTCTTCAAATGATTGATCAGTTTGAGAAATAAATGCTTCTGCAGTTGCACAGAAACCTTGGTGAACTAAATAAGTAGATACCATTCTAAAACAAAAATTATTATTACTACCTTGTAGTTATACAATTTTAATATTTCATTTTACTTATGGAAATTTGTCTGGCACTGTGAATATGGATAAGAAAATGGATAATTTTGAATAGTCATTTGTGTTTGGCTTCTGAGTTCTTTCATCATTTCTTGAATATTGAACAGAAATGGCATCTGTCCAAAATTGGCATCAACCACCTCACCAGGTGTTTGTAATCCTACTGTGGGAAATAAATTTGGCTGAAAAAAAAATGTAATATATAAGTACAATTTAATAAACAAAACAAGTTCATTCAGAGGATGCTAATATATTATTTGTTTTCAACATTTTTGACTTGTACTCAACTAAGTTAATTTGTGTTCAGCAGAACTAACCATGTATTATTAGTTTTAATATTAAGAGTGAAATGACCTATTATTTAACTTAAATATTAAAAAAATGTCAGTGTTGGTAAATTAGTTTCATTTTATTTTTACAATATTTAAATTTTTATGCTAATAATAGATACTTGTGTAAGATTTTCAGAACAATTTAAACATAATAAAAAAATCAGAGTCATTGTCATAACCACTAATTCAAAAAAGCGACTGTAAAAATAGCTAAAATACATAATAGCGAATGTCTAAAACAGCCTAAGTATATTATATAAAAAATTATTATTATTATTATTATTATTTATCTGTAGTAATATTATTACTAATAAGTTATAATAAGTTATAAAGATACAGATAATCACAAACAATTTTATAGCCGACTTATCCAATATTCTAGACAAGATATAATTATAAAATAGGTGGATTAGATACGACCATAATATTCGACAGCGACAGTATATGTTTAATAGATTTTTTTTATATTATATAGGTTTGAATTGTGGTTTTAATATTATTTAAAAATTTACTTGGAATGTGTCACCTAACATTTTGGAAATAAACTTATAGATGGGTTCAACCAAGAACAAACTAGAGCAATACACAAGAGGTCAAAATCCAATAACAAAAAAAAAAAAGAAAAAGTACCAAGATACTGCATTAAGAATTTACAATAAAAACAATACACGGAAAGAAATATTGTGAATTATTTGAAAGGCATAGCTTATAATTTATCACTATAATTATAAATTATACTGATTTACATTGATGTATAATTTAAAATGTATAATAATAATAATTTTAAAATAATTTATTTTAGTTGTTTTGAACATTCCCTATTATGTTTTTTTAGCTATTTTTCCATCGTTGTTTTGACATTAATTTTTTTTCGTTTAGTGGTTTTGACATAAAAAAAAAAGCCAATAACAAACATAGGTAATATTCTAATTTAAGTTTGGTGAAAGGTGAACTAGAGAATAAAAATTTAGTATCCATTGGTCAGAGAAAATACACAAATAGTGTGTTGATATCCACTTAAATCACTCAATGTTCAAATTTATATTACATAATTAATTGTTTAAAGTAATTACTCACGGGAAGGTCAGTAAATGCTGTTCCTAAATGGATTCCATTTTTAGTATAAAAACAGTGGTTGTGCACAAGATCTACTCCACAACCGATTATATCGCCAGTAGTAAAAGTAGGTCCGTATGGTTGACCTGTGCCACTTGAGCAAAATGAATGGCCATCATCACCATGATAACCATATGAATGTTTATCCCAACCTGGAATTATGTATATGATTAGTAGACATGTATTGTATATTTTATAAATAAATCAATTTCAATATTTTATTTTGGATCAATAATTTTACCTGGTAAACGATTCATATTGACTCCTTGGGCTGAAAGTCCAACACCCATGTAACCATCACGTCCTTTTGATACTATTTTTACTTCAAAATAATATAAACCACAAGAAGCAGGAATAGGATGTGTGGCTCTAACACTGGCTGCATCCTTATGTGTTTTACCATGACCTAATTAAAAACAAATGGAAGTATTATTATTTGCATACAATTAATTGAATATCTTATAAGGTACATTAGTTTTACTAAGTATTTTTGTATAATGTTCACTTAGATTTATTTGATATAAATTTATATAATTTCATTTACAGTGAACTAGACTAGAGTATTTAGTAAGTAATTCTAAGTTCATAAAAGTAGTAAAGATGGTATAGACAAGGTATTGGTATATTAGTAACAAGATTTGATTAAAATATTACTAATAAATATATTTATCTATACTAATATTATAAAGAAATAGTTAGTAAGTTTATTAACTTATCTGTAGGAAGTAATCTCTGGAACTACTGAACCAATTCTAAAAATTCTTTCCCAGTAAAAAGCTACATTATTCCTGAGTGACATAAGCTATATTTGATAGTGATTCATCATACTTTTTAATGTGGAATAACAATACTTGTTAATCTATTAAATATATAGGCCAATGCGCTATTTATTGATATACAATGACTAGAGGTGAATATTCAAAAATATTTTTCTTTAGTACTTTTATATAAAAGTCTTCGGCACTACATATTATCTCCTTCAAAATCTATAAATATATATATGATAATGGAACTCTATGTCATGCATATTCTCTAAAATTGCTCAACCGATTATTTTGATTTTAATAGTTAATTAACGGTTTTACATCCTCTTTTTACCTTCTAAGGGATATGCTACTTTTTGGGGACTGAACCCATTTCACGGTGTCGAAGATGGTTCTTGGTTAACTAAACAAGTCTAATTTAGTTACCCAAGATATTGGGTGGGGGGTCAGTAATTACTACCCGGCTTGCTCAAGAGTCCTGACGCCACCACGTGCAAAAATGTCACATGGCTACCTCGGAATCAAACTCAGTATCATGTGCGCCAAAACTAAGTTCAGACCTACTCGGCCACAGGTGACCCCTGATTTTAAAAGTTAATAAAAAATTAAATTATTATTTTTTTAAATAATTAAAAAACACAATAAAAAGGAAATCAAATTTGGGTCGTTCAATAGAAAAAAAAATGATTTAAAAAAAAAAAAATGCTGCTGTTAAATGGTAAAAAAAAAGGAATACTGGGTGAACAGCTATGCATAAGTTGATATGTCGGAAATATCATACATACACCAAATCAGAAAAAACGAAAAATATTATTTATTTACATGTGTTATGCTAAATATTAACATTAGGCGACCAAATTTAACACAGATGTATTTTATACGGGCGACAAAGAACATGGAGGATAGCTAGTTTATTGTATAAATAACAAATATTTTGAATTACTTTAGATCACATAATTTAAATAATTTAATTTAGTTATAAAAGATAGACCTTGGATAATTGCCAATAATTTAAACATATGTTAAAAATATGGTTAGTTATTATGCAATTTGACCAATACTCAACATTAAAATAAATGTATTAGAATGTAATTATTTGATATATATATATATTATACAAGCAACTTTGTTATAAATAAAAGTATTATCAAATACTTTGTTCATTATTATTTATTGTGATAAAATTTTGAATACTAAAAAAAAATCAAAACAAACGAACAATATACCTATTTTAAATGGTAATGATAAGTAAAATAAATAATCAAACAAAAAATGTAACATATTTTAGAATATGAATGAATCAAAAAATGTATTTGTTATTATTGTTTACTGTTGATTTATTAGAAATAGCTAATAAGAATGCCTTTTTTTTTTTTTTTATCAAAAGAGTCATCTAAATATTCGATTTAGAGACTGTAAAATATGTATAAGAGCGTAATATAATCCCACTTCTAAATATTTTGTCACTTTTATTTTATTTTAATATTTTGAAGATAGAAAAGTGACATCCAAAATTTACTTATAAAATAACTATTCCCTTACAAATCAAAATAAAAAGTGACAGTGGTACTGATATCATAGTCATCTAAAAACCTATAACAAATTACCTCTTTTTACAACTAGTTATAGACAAATATTAAAGTCTCTCATGAGATATGGTAGTTAAAAATCCGATTTTTTAACCAATTTTAAGCCTAAAATGTCTATACCCACTCACTAAGATTACTTATAACATTTTTCATAATTAATTTATAGGATCGGCGCCACCAGAAATATATATAAATAAAAACTCATTTATCAATTTGAAGAGCTTTATCACTCAAATTCTTAAGATATTTGAACTCAAAGACAAGTATTATTCAACTTAAATATGGTCATTATTAATAATGCAGTAAATAATACTTGTAACCAATAGTAAGAAGAAATATCCTTCAACTTAATATGACACATGCTAGAGATTACACAATAAAGGGACAAATATACAGTTAAGAAACTTGAAATCTATGAAGAATATATTGAAAACCAGTACAAAGGAGAAAATTGTAGATATATGTATACATTTTCAAATTTATATAGCTACCAGTTAGTTAAGATCCAATCACCTAAATTCCTTTGCTTCATACAAAAATGATAATAAAGAGTCACATTAAACAAAATCTGAATCTTACTTTGATGATATAGATAAATACTATTCAAATAAGATAGAGTGATTGTCCAACTTGTAACTGTCATACATCTATCTTGAATTATGTAACTTAACTTGGGCATGCAAGAAAATAATAGAACTTTATAATCTTGAATATAGCACTAAATAGACATAATATAACTTAACCGACACTGATATAAAAGTTAGCAATATACATTAGCTATTAGATGCAATTTTATACTAATTGTTTTGATCACCTTATCTTTTATTTAATTCAATTTTATTGTGTTATAATTTAAATAATTTTCTATTTATGTTGTATTATTTGCTTAAACTATCAAATGATAACAATAATTAAAGTGTTAAGTTTCTTAAACAAGTAAAATCAAATATTATTTATGTAAATAACATTAAGGTTTATAATTTTAAAGATTAAATAATAAAATATTTCAAAAAGAAAATATAAGCATAAAATGGACTAAGTCAATACAATATACAACCATTGTTATTATTTTGTGTAGAAAATAGTATTTATATGTTATTAACTCTTTATAAAAATATAAATTAATGCATTAAGTACTCAATTAAGTTTTCAAGATTTTTTTTTCAGCTAATTCTATCTTGGTTACTTAAAATTTATAATATTAATTTCTAAAAGGACTTTTAGATTACTAATTTACTAAAACGTATAAAATATTTTATGAAATAAAAAATTGAAACAAATCACAAAGTTATGCGTACCTTAGTAATAATTTTTATTTTTGATAACAAAACATGGCACCCCCCCCCCCTAAAATGTCTTTTGTAAAAAATCAATGTTTTTCAACCTTTTTATTTATTTACGTGATTCCTTAAATTAGGCAATTAAACCCTCAATTAAATATGTTGACACACTTAAAATAATTAATGGATTTTTGAAATAGTAACAATTACAAATCTATGTAAATTATTTAATTTACGAGTTTCCATTTAGGTATAAAAATAATAAATTTACATAGTCAAATATAAAGTATTAAAATAAAAAAGTATTAATTTATATTTTTATAAAAATAAATCAATGCAATATTTGTGATTTATAAACTGAACGAAGATTTCAATTGATGGGCGAACAAACTTAGGTACGCATGATTTAATAACAATATTTTTAAATCTTTTTTGGTTTTTGTTATTTCCAATGTCATAAATGCTGATTAATACATGTATGAAATTAGGTTAGTAAATCTACTTTGGTTATAGTTTTTATGGCAAATATAATTTTCATTAACAAATCTTATGAAAGAAATAAGTTGAGATTTACCAGAAAGATCAGTACTTTTATCAAGTCTTTTACACCATCATGACAATACTTACAGTATAAATGAAAAAAAAATTTAGGAGACACACCCAGTTGAGAACCACTGACATAAATTAAAACATATCATTTGTTTAGTTTTTATAATCTAAGTATAAGAAAATATATTTAAAATAAATATAGCTATAGGTAAACATAACAATATCTATCTTCATATCAAAATACTATAATAATTATTATAATATATTTAATATTGTTTGTATAAAATATTTATTTAATTATAAAACTACCATTTTCATATTAAAAATGCTCAAATATGCAAAATATGCAACTATAAATTTTAAATATGAACTCGTATTACCACGAAACAAATTTCTATATTACTTAGCTATGTTTTGAATGAATATTGAAAAACATGCTAACTCCTAGAAGTCCCTAGCCCTATTGATATCCATTGCCATATTTAAGTATAGGTTATGGTCTTATAGAGTTATGATAGTAGTAATTAAGGTAATAAATACAAGTATTGTATTAAAAATTAAGATAATCTGTGTTGTTGCTTTAACGTAAGTCAACAATGACATTTTTAATTAATTAATGAATAGATATTACTTCAATGTGTTTTCAACTAGGTACCACTTTTTTGGAGTCAGTATTTTATTTACCGATTATACATCTAATTATATTTGATTCAGGTTGTAAAAATAAGAAACATTTTTAAAACTTAACTGTCTAAACTTTATGTATTTAAAAAACTTCTTGCAGATGTCAAAACAATATCAGGTAAACCCACCTAGGTAAGCTAAATAAATAAATTAATAATGTTTTTACAAATATAATAATAAATGATTGGTAATCACAAAAATTATAAAAAAATCGATAGTTTATTTTATCGGTCATCAAGTACTATTATGAACTATTTGCTTGAGGAATGAACAATACCTAGTCAATTACAAGATAGATCATACATTAAAAATCAATAACCATGATACTGTACATCACCTCAGTCTGGTGGATCAAACAATGTATCATGGTCAAATTTATGTTTAAGTAATAGGAGTAGGTATAAACTATAAATTGGATATTTCTTAACATTTGGGTTTTAGCATGCATGTAAAAATTTGTCAATACATAATTTAAAAAAATAAAATATCTATTCCAGCAAAGTAACATTAATTACACATCATAGGTAAATGCGTGGTTATTTATAATTATTTATTCAATGATATATTACTATTACAACTACCAGCCAATAATTGTAGGCATAATAATTTATTACGATTTAAAAACGGGTAGGACGTTATTACTATGCGCCAAACGCACTCGACTAGTATTTGCGCAACAGTGGCGATATTGTGAAATCGCCGTGTGCAAGCGAGGGCGGGTAGGGAGGCATCCTATTCAGCGCAGGAAACTTCCGTACGTCAAAAACCATACGGACCTACAACTGGACAGTGCACACGTCGGTCATGGAGGGGGTTGTGTTGACGAACGAGATCAAGAGCCTCACCGAGCGACCTTGGCACGGTAACTGATGGTGCGAATAAAATCGAAATACAAAAAAAGCTGGCGAGAGGGGGCGCGAAGAAACGCGTCAGAACACTCTCGAGACGCGGAAATCGAGAAGCGAGCAGCCCAGGCGTTTTGGACACAAGTCACAAACGCGCGAGCTCGTCGCTATCGACTATAGCCCCGGTAGGGAGGGTACGTTTCGAGTGCGATGGCCCCGTCAACAGAGACCGTAGGGACTGGATTACTGGAATAGTGACACTATTCGACCCGTCGCAATAAACAGCACACACACACACACACATCACAATACCACATACCATACCGATACCACTGCCGTATATACCCCTCCCCCTCGACACTGTGGCACCACCGGGGCAACAGTGGGCCAGTGCGCGCAAAACAAAACAATGAACAGCTGATTCTTTGTTACCCACATATAGATATATTATAGTGTATATAATAATAATAATATAAAAATATATAATACGACGTCGACTGCGACTGGGAATAATATCGTTATTGAATTATCGAGAAACCGTGTCTACGGTCTAGAGGTGTGGGTGACACGCCAAAACAATAATTAATAATTATCGAATAAAAACGGACGTCGTATACCTTTGTAATGTACACGTATGTTGTTCTGCGACAGCCCGAGATTGGTGAACTTGTCTTTGGAGTTCCAGCTTCGCGGTAACGGCGTGTCGTTCTCGTCCACCATCGGGTACAGAAGCTTCAGCCGACCGTTGCCCAGTTCGCCGAACGCGCTGGTCGCGGTGCCGTTGACGGCCGCGGAACCGCTACCGACGGTCGAACCGCCGCCGCAGTCCGAGTTCACCACGGTCGTGTTGTTGCTGCTGCTGTTCGGGCTGCTGGCCGCCATATTTTGTACCACCACGGACGCCGCCACCGCGCAGTGTCGGAGTTTTGACGGGGGGTCCGACTGCGACACGCGGACGGGTGCCGAGAACTCGGCGAAAAAGAAACCGCAGACGGGCGGTGGGGAGGGTGACGTGGGGTGAGGAAACTCGAGTTAAAAACGGTAGAGAAATTAAAAAACGAATAAAAAAAAAAAAAAAACGATTAAAAATCACGTCTAAAAACACAACGATGTGGCGATCGAGTGCCCGAACTCCGCCTGGCTGGCGTCAGACCGAGAGAACTGCGATCCGTGAAACGGCACGACGGTGAGAATTATTATTATTATTATTGCGTACGCTATCGCTACTACGACTAAATCTACTACAACTGCTGCTATTGCCACCAGCGGCACTTATCATCGCGACGGATCGTACACACACACACATGCGCGCGAGCACTGCGCACGCACACGCACAAAGAGTAGGCCGTCACGCGCGCACGCACCAGTCACACGGCCCGACACACAAACAACACTGTGTTTATTATGGGCACTACGATTGCGGGGCCCGAAACGACGGTGCAACTACGACAATACGACTACGACGGCTGCAGTGCCGACTGCTGACGGTAGCTCGTTGCTCGTCGTTCCGCGACGGGACGGTAGGCGCGGTGTCGGAAATGCCCGGTAGATGGCGACACCGACGGCGCACAGCTGATCCGGACGGGCGCGTGCGCCGCGCGCGGTCCGCCCGCCCACGCTGCGCGCCGCCCAGAGCGGCTTACCGCTTACCACTCGTTCGACCTACATATTTTGTGGAAGGGCTTCCACCAGATGTACGCACACAGACGCGGCTGTCACTAGGTTTTTGACCTCAATACAATGGCGACGAGAACTTAGATTATTATTATTATTATTGATATTTATTATTCACCGCATACATCATAATATTATTATGTATGTATAATAATATATCGACAGACACAGTGGCGTACATCTGAATCACGACCTCCGGAAGGGAGCGGGGGGCTGTCCCCGCGATACATAATAATACTTGTTATATTTTTATTTAACGCTAATCTGATAACTTCATATTATTCTAAATACGAATATAGGTAATATTATACTATTACGTTATCACCTCCCCCCCCCAAAAAAAAATCGCGTTTCGACTCCCGAGATAAACGAATCTGCACCCACTCAATAGTACGCCATTGCAGAACGAACTATATACGAAGGATTCGCGGGTTTGGGCCGTGTTCTATATACTGCGTACTTATTGTTTAAACTCTATCAAGTGTGGGGACGCACCAATATATTCTTACGTTCAAGTCTTTTCTCGTACAACACGTAGACGGGCAAATAATTCGCGATAATAATGTAATAACGTGAGTGGATATCTGGCCGCAGGATAACCGTAGCTATCGATAAACTCATCATCATCTTTATTTTTGTCTATGCTTGGAATCGAAAATTTTGATAACCAATTGTGCGTTTGTGCCAAATTCTTAGTTTATTAAGTTTATTGTAGGTTTACGATCGCACTCCAGCCGAAACCGGATTCACAGTAATTATCTATTGCTTTTCTCTCCCCCCTAAAATCAACACGGACGATTCGTCTAAGTATAAATTGTATTTGTGCCACCGTCGCCAACGGGTCGAAACATCTTCGTTGTTATACCATTGATTATAATATTGTACATTTATATAATGATAGGCAGCAGTTAGGTTAGATGTATCAGTTATATACTGTGATCAATGGTTGTGCTCAATGTATATGTCTATCCAACCGAACAGTCGAAATGTCGAATTCATTTTCTATTTTCTATTTCTGTTATTTTTATATTAGGATGAAGTAATTTTTTTTTCGTAGGAATTCAATTCTAAAGTGCGACGCCTCGTTTCGCGTCCATGATTATTCGCGTGGCTGGTGCTTTGGTGGATTGTCGTTGAAAAACATTGAACCCGCAGAATTCCCTCCCCTTTAGATACAATTATGCCGCGCGTTCTGCTGCTATTATTAACCCTTCCACATTTCCAAGGCGGAATCTATTATTGAACGTCCAAAACTACCACCCTGAATCGCTCGTTCTACAAAATATTAGTTGTATACCTACGTATAATTTACCTTGCATAATAGTCAGACTTCGAATACCTATAATATCTAATCGCATTAATATTTTAACTACAGTTTGTACATAATATTCCCAACCTGTCATAACTTCTGACACAAATCATTATAAAATAATAATCAAATAATGTTTCATGGTAAAAGACATCATAGTATCATACCTCATACCAGACCTGAATGAATGAATCGAAAATTAATTAAACATTTTTAAATAGGTATCTATGGATAATTTGTAAAGAGCCAAAATATTTAGAATACTTTTATTGTCAAGAAAATCTTGTGAAAAATTAAAAGACCTTTGATACGATTATTTATTACTGACTATGTGTCGATGTTGGGTTATATTGAATAAAGTAGTTCCTAAATTAATTTTAAGCTGATAATTTGTATAATCTATGATTTACTAAACTAATTGTTTTCAACAAGTAAATTTCTTCAAAAATTCTATTAAATATTTTTCAAAAATAATATTTTTTAAACGTATTTTAAAAATTAATATAATAATCGATAGTAATACGCACTACAAATTTATAATGTTTATTATATTTATTTATCATCTATAAGAATTATTTAATAGGTATACTATTTGGGTGTATTAAAATTGCCTATAAAATTACCTGAGAATAATCGAAGTAAAAAAAATCATGGTGTTTGAGAATTGAGATACAATTCATGTACACGAAAAATACATAAAAATTGTTTTCAAAATTGAATAGACACCTGAAAAACGGTGGAATACACATGCACCCTTCTGCTATATTCTCAAATAAACTAGAATATTAGATCAAAGGTTCATGTTAGTGCTTAGTTGTGTTACATATTTATGGGGAATGTCGGTATAAATTGCGATTATTTTATGTATTATATACATTATACAGTAGTATTATATATTATGTGTATTATACCTACCGTCGCTGCACACTGATAACCGTTTTAACGAGTGGGTATCTGTTATTTTTATGAGGTTTTCATAATATTATACATAAAATGGGTTATCAACAATGAGTTTTCACCGTTTTCGGCCAAGATTATTAATATTAAATAAGTTTTACTAATATATTTTATTATGCGTTATTATTATTATTATTTGGAGATAATCATTGATTTTACACTAGTGCATACGCACTGTGACGGTTGAGCGGCTCGCTGGTTCATGAATTTGTGAAATCGATATCAAACGATGCACAGTTGTTTAATAAGCGACCGTACAAAATCGAAAAAATATAATACGTGGCATAAAATACGCGGAAATTGGAACGTCCGGAACCACAATAGCGTACAACGAAACACGATAGTGTCGTTCGTGGCTTGTAACTTATCACTTAGTACTAGGGCGGCCAGTTTTACTGACGGCACAGGATCGATTGAAAATTGTAATAGATTTCAACTACTGATTTCTGACGAATAACATATTGTATGCACCATGGCCGGCGGTCACCATTCCGCATTTTTATAATAACTGTAAAATACAAATATACATAGGTAATAATAATAACAAAATATTAACTATACATATTAATATTAACATTTAACGGCTGCTCACGGCAATATCAAAGCATCATTAGAGAATTTTAGTGTTGAAGAGTATTAAAACTCTATGAGCCACACCACTCACCAGTCATCGCTGATCACTATCGAATATCAAAGACCACATCGCAAGCAACGTTGATTCGTATTACACGACGATTAACAACACATCAACACAAATGGGTACTGTAGGTATACGAGTATACGTGGTTAGCGGATATAGGTTACTCAGGTATACTGTTTAATGTGGTACTGAAGTGGCGAACCATACCTTTTGTCCACCCAACCTTTTGGAATTACAACAGACCTTCGGTGGTTAATTGAAACCGCGAACAAAACAATTGTTGTTTTTTTAACGGATCGCAAATCGCAATTGATAAAAAAAAATATTATACTTGTATAGTAAAATTGTATTTAATTAACTTTACATAATATGCAACGTACTTACTGGTAGGTAGGTACGTATTTTATTTAGGTACTTAAAAAATGGATTTATTTTCAAAAATGATAGTAAATTATAATAATAGTGGAAGTACTAAAAACCCAGTTAAAGTAACAGTTCATAACATGCAGTTTATAATATCAGTACTACTATCTATATTGTACATGCTACGATATTAGTTATATAGATAGGTATTAACAAAGAATTCACTGATTAAAGTGAACCGTTAAGACATTATTGTTAAATTAATAATATTAATAATTTCTACATTATAAATTTATAATTATACGTTACAATTCACAACAAATGTCTTAATAAAATGTATTTCAATTCAACCAATATTTAAATAAAATATAAAATTAATTGAATTATATTTGAGGTATTGCATTTAAAAAAATAAAAAGGCAATGGGAACATAAATATATATCTTCCCCATAAGGATTGCTTACAGAAGAATGAATATAGATAATGCAATTGTATAATATATAATTATAGTTTGTGAAATACCTATATAATTTGAGTGAGTAAAAAAGAATTTCTTTATATCATATTTTATTCATATACATATGAATTCTGAATAAAAATTTAAATTAACCAATAAACTTCCAAAGCACTTGACGCACTCAAAAGTTTTCAGTATTATCGGCATTACTTTATTTATGTTTTCAAACATTAAATAAATATAATTTGATGTTTCAGTGATAATCATTTAAACCAATTACTTAGTTACTACATATTAAATGAAATTGTATTGTCACTTTTCCTCAGCTGTTTAATATACACATCATTAGTATCCTATCTTTCATTACCGTCCTCAAGGCTTATAGAGGCGGTTATAATAAATAATAAAATTATACCGTTGTAAAAAACTATTTACTGTATTTAATAAATCTTATAAATTATTTAAATTATTATAAAAAGTAAACTAATTTAGTATCTATTTAGTATTAATAAGTTTGTAAGAAGAACAAAACCTTTATTTTTAAACTACAATAAAATTATTATCGTATGTTTTTTTTTTACTTGTTTATAAACTGAGTATAATGAGTAGTATTGATTTATTTAATTTTTATGATTTCATAACCGATTTTATCACCATGAATCGTAAACGTTATATTATTCTGAGTTAAATTGGCAAAGTTATTTTATAAAAACAGTATTTTGTTGAAAAATTAGTCAATCATTATATAGGTCTATTTATACAACTAATAAAACTGCTAAATATGTATAAGAAATAATGGGTAACAGCCTCACTAAATAGATTACCGAAGTAGAATTTATTTGTTAAATCTCCATTTCATAAATTGAACAAAACAGTTGATTGGAGATATTACTTTGTTATAGAAGACTAACAGCTTCAATTTGTCAAAAATAATTTATATTTTAATCAGAAAAGAAAATCTGAAGAAACTATAATTTTATTTTCTTTCATTGGTTATAATAAAAATATTACACATTTTTTATACCTTCAACAAATTTATGTGTATCTTTGAATTGATTAGTATTAAACTATTGAGTAAATATGATAAGTTACATTTTGTATATCAAGAATCTGATTGACTCGAGGAAATAAAAATTAAATTTCATAGGTAGATAAAAATAATTTTTGAAAAAATGGCAAATTACATACTATTTTATTAATTTAGTTTGAAGTCGAAAATTTGAACTTGGAGTGCTAGAATGACGTCTGTCCAGCATCCCAAAAGGAAGATACTAATTTGAGAGTTAAGACTTAGATTACTAATTCTAATTTTTTGGTTACAAATTGGCCACTCATTAAAAAAAGATTAAAAAATTTCACTTATGGGTAGCTATGCTGACAGACCTCAAAGTTTATTATGTAGGTATGTATAAAATAAAATAATTTATTTTTGATAGAATTACAATTAGTTTATTTTAGACTTTTTCTCCACTTGTATCACCATAATTCACATAATATATGCTGTAGTAATAAGTAATAATGATAGTTCAATAATGGATAACTGGACATAGAAATAGGACCAATGTTTAATGTTTGTAAGTTCTTTTAATAATTACATTTCTAAATTTCTTGATAAAATTACAATTTGTCTGCGGAGAAGTAGAAATGATGTGTATAGATATACGTATAAACTCTGCAGTTCACTGTTGGGTCATATTTGTGTAGGTTATAATATACATTAATATTATAGTGTAATAAGTTATTCTAGATAAATATTTAGGTAAATTATTTTACCGAGTAAAAATATTCACTATAGTCTATAAATCATATTGTTTATAATAAGAATTAATTACTACCAAAAAAAAAAAAAAAACAAAATTAGGAATTGTAAGTTTATGGATGAATAAAATACAAATTGGTTAAACTTATAGTATGAGATTCTAAACGCGACTGTTTGATAATATATATTTTGTATTTATTTATATCGTTATACATATACGATATACCTACCCTTTAAAGGCAGGTTGAAGAAATCAAATAAATTCAAAATTGTTTTGTCGAATTCATATTTTTAGTTATATAACTATACAATTCAAGTGTGTTAGCCCCACATATCATAAATATATTATGTCGGTCAAACATGTTAAATTAGTACTGTGCTCAGTGCTGGTTTCTACGTAATTATTGTATTATTTAATTATAATAATACATTTAAAATTATGTAATTGTTATTATAAAACCATGAATCGTGGTACATTGTATTATATAGCTGTGAATCTGTGACATTACTGTTGGTTTACTTGGTTTTATACTTTTATATTTATATTATATAAGTATTCAATTAGAACGCCAGACTGTAGTATTTTTTCATTGCAGTTCTTTTATTTTATAGTATTTACCCTAACGGAAAATAATCTTATATGTTTCATTATCCATTTTTTAACTTAGCAATTGAAATTTGACCTCTGATTTTTAAAATTTAGGATTTAGACTCAGAGGGGGTGACTTAGAAAATATAAAACATAGTTGGAATGTTTTGGAATTTCTAAGTTTACTTATAGTGCAATGAATATATTTTTTAAAGAATTTGTATGAAGTTAATGATCACATAACTATTTAATCAAGGTTTTATTTGACGTTATAAATACTTTACTGAACTACGTTGATTTAAAATGATGATAGGTATGCGCCTAGAGCCTAGAGGTTAGTGGCTCACGGAGAAAATATAAAAACTTAATGTTTAAATCACTGCATCGTCATAGCCGTAAGTGCCTGCCAACCGTTAGTAATATCTATGTAAGATATTATTAAATATAATACACCTAAATGATTAAGAGAAGTACCTAATACCTATAAAAGATAAATTTATCTTGCTATTTATTATTAAGTTGAATTTAGTTCGTTGCTATTCATCATAAATATCTATATCGCGGTCGTGTCCGTTCTACTATAATATGACGTACATTAATAAATATTTTATAGATACCAGACAAACCTGAAAAAACATAAGCAACTTTTTTATTATTATTTTGACTGATATAAAATTGATATTGTTAGATATATAAAATGACATGTACCTTATCATAAATGTCCATTAATAAAAAATAAAAACATATTAAATTTAACCGGGAACTTTAAAATATAACTCAATTTGGAAACCATTATTTTACGTTTATATATTAGTAAAAAGATCTTTTCCATACAATACGAATATATCTGTAGTCTCCGGTCTGTTACTCTGTTATATATGAAACAATGTTATTTCGATCAAGCCAGGATTCTTAATAGCTTAAATCACCTTTGACATTAGCTAGACAGCTAGTGAAAGGTAAGTATCAAGTATAAACATCCGCTCTTATTGAGTATACAAACTATAATCCAAGTTCATATTTTATGTTCGCTTATAATTGAATCATCTCGTTAACAAGATATTGTGAATGCCACAAAATATTGGCCAATCAGGATTTGAGGTGCTCTAAAATGTAGAATAACATTGGAATGTGTTTTTTTTTAGAAATTATAAATACTTTCTTATAATTTAAACTATTTAGAAAATTAAAAATATATACTAAATTTTTTTACGATCTGAGGAATCTCAATTAATTTAAACCTAATTAAATTTCAAGCTTTTCAATCAATAACTCTTCGTGTTCTCTCTAATGCTCCTTGGTACGCTACAATCATACTCATAACTTCAATGTACCAAATATTCATACTATTGTATCTTATCACCGTAATAAATTTTAACCCAGTGATATAAAAACTTTCTTCTTGCAAATTCCTTGACAACCCACTTTGTCATCTTAAACGGTCTTGTAACCTATTAAGTAATCCATAATAATAACTTACTTCTCCTAAGTTTATGAATTTATAGTGTCGATGGATGCTCCTTTTCCTCACGTTTCAACTTAACACGTACAAATTATTAACTTATTTATACTTATTATACTTATTGTATTATTTCCTGTATACAGATTGTAAATGTGCTGTATGAATAATAATAAAAAAAAACAATAATAAATCAATCTGATATAAAAACAAGTTTAAGCTTTACAAATTAATATAATAAGCAGTATCTATACGTTCCAAAAGTATACCTGAGATAATAAATACATTGGAATACGTATAAGTATTTATATAACAATATCCATAAATGTCTTTTTTTGAACTTATTTTACTGTAGAGTGATAGATCTCCAAATTTCTTGTTGGGTGTAAACCATTTCGAGTTAAATAAAAGTACATGTATTGTTAGGTACATCGTACATGCAATATAAGTGATTGAAATATGAAAAATAATGTTATTTTTTATGAACATAAACAAATTTATATTTAAATATAACAAAGGTAATAATTTTTATAACAAAACAAAAGAAATTTTTTTTTAACAAAACAAATAGAGGTATAAAATAACCAAAAATCACTTAAAAAACTATTGTGACAGGTCCAGATAGAAAAGAAAAATTCGTGATGTCTGCAGACTTATAATGTCGTGCACTTGGACGAGGTATAGCGGCGGTGGCGGGCGATGACGGAAACTCGGGTGCAACGGCTGGGACGGATGGCCGCCCATGCTCGGCCGACGGGATTCCGGGATGAAAACTCGGGGCGAGCCACCTCACTGGTTCGTGTGTCCGATATGTCGTTTTCGCCCAGGTGCCCCGCCGGTCGAGTTCGAACTGCCGGCCGCCGATGCCGTACGACCGGATGCACCGGATAGGCCCCGGCGTTATTGTTCGTACTTCCTGTAGGAGTCCAACTATTGACGCCAGCGCTTTCTTTGGAACCGTTAACAACTGAGGTTAAAGCTGTGACAACCGATGACAACGCACCGGCAAAATGTCTAGAATCTGCAGGTAGTGAAGCTCATGAAGATACAAATTTAGAGTTGGTGTGTGTAGGAGTCCAACTATTGACGTCGGCGCGTTGTCATCGGTTGTCACGGCTTTGACCTCAGTTGTTAACGGTTCCGAAGAAAGCGCTGGCGTCAATAGTTGGACTCCTACGCAGGAAGTACGAACAATAACGCCGGGGCCTTATTGGTTCCGACCTATAACACCAGAGACGGTAGAGGAGCCTCCGTATGACGATGACGATCGGGAGGTAGCCTTTGTCTTTGGCTTAGACGATGAGACGGTGCGACGACGACAAAAAAGACGTCGATTTCTGTCGGTCGTCAATAGTTGGACTCCTACACACACCAACTCTAAATTTGTATCTTCATGAGCTTCACTACCTGCAGATTCTAGACATTTTGCCGGTGCGTTGTCATCGGTTGTCACGGCTTTGACCTCAGTTGTTAACGGTTCCAAAGAAAGCGCTGGCGTCAATAGTTGGACTCCTACACACACCAACTCTAAATTTGCATCTCCATGAGCTTCACTATCTGCAGATGTTATACATTCCGCCGGCGCGTTGGAATCGGTTTCCACGGCTTTGACCTCAGTCATTATCGGTGCCGTGGAAAGCGCCGGCGTTATTGTCTGTCCCTCTTGAAAAATTGATTGATTTGAAGTTTCGACAACCAACAGTTCATCTGCACAATCATTTTCATTATTGTTGGATGTAGATGATGAAGTGTTCGGCGGTGCGTAGGCCATAATTTACGTGTATTATTTAAGTACGGTAAATGCAAAAAAATTAATAAAGAATATCTCTTGCAATCCGTCAGAGAGTATGAAAGATAGGTAGTAACTGAATTAAAATTGGTCTCCGCGATGATACACATCTTAGGATATCTCCTTGACAACAATTAAAAATAATATAATAAAATATTATAAACAGCCAATAGGCGTATAATACTCTGAAATTAAATACTAATTTTTTTTTTTAATTTAACAAGTTATTGTTTTGGAAAATTGTATTGGAAAAATGTTTGTATTTTATGTTATAAAATGTTGAATATCTATTCACTCGTATAATGAATATTTTTTCTCAAACTGTAAATATTATTTGTTATAATTTAAAAAAAATTAGCTATAATAAATTACTTGAAATTTTCACAAAATGTTTGTATCATAATTTTATATTCATTGCATAGATTTCGAAATGTTTTGTTTCTTTTTGGAACCAAAACCAAAATATCTAAAAAAATTATTTAGTCAATTACCAAATTATTTCGTCAGGTTAAAAAAATAATAATAATATAATAGTTATCTTAAGCATTATTATTATTCAAGCAAAAACGTGATTATTATTATATTACCAATTTATCTTAACTTGAGTAGGTACTAATTAGCACTGTGTCATTTCTTATCAACGTGTTTATTATGGGGTTTGGTTTATACGAGGATTTATAATTCTATATGTTACGGGTAATGTTAACATTCGGATAATATCGACATTATTTGGCTAATGTGTAATTTTTTGTTTATAAACTTGAAATATCAAAATAATCCGGATAATGTTAACATTAGCCAGTCAATATTGGATAATGTTAAAAGTTATGTACTAAATAGATTATAGAGTTTTTGTTAGCATTCTATAGTGTGGTCAGCAACTTTTTTGGTGTCAAAGGCCAAAAAATAAAAATAATTCATGGGCCCATACACCTTATTGTATTATAACAATTTAAATGTTAAACAAAGTTTATATATAGTTGTATCTATCAAATTTAATGTATTTCAGTTTTATCCTTGTTTGGTATAATAATTTAACGTGGTATATATTTTAACACAGTTTCAGTAATAACATATACAATAATAACAAAAAATTTAAAATATAAAAATACTAATAAATTAATGTGATTTTTAAATTTAAATAAATTGTAATTGTGGGTATAAAATTTTAACACAGGCCGCGGGTTGCTGACCCCAGCTAATAATATCTTATCTTAACTTATAACTGAGTTAGTTATCTTACCAATAAGGTAAACAATATAATATATGAGCTTAATATTTATCTTAATTTTACGAAATTTTTTTTATAATTGTATACCTATGCGATATCGCGTTTCGATCTGTTGTTAGACTGTTTCAGTTTTCACACATGGCAATTGCCAATACAGTGTTAAGTGTTTTAAATTTAATTTTAAATAAAATGGAAACAAAAACAGAATTTTATAATTTATTTGAGAAATTGTTGTCTGAAAAAAGAGCAGATCATTCATCTTTTTTGTCAAATGAAAAATATTTAAATATAATTAATGAATTGAAAAGCAGCAATAAATATCATCGTTTGAATAAAATTGAAATTATTAATATCAGAGAAGAAGAGAAACTTATAGCATCCTTCGAAAAAGGTAGTTCTAATTTACTATATTACGTGAAAATTTATGCATTATATGATATAATAAATGAGGTACACCTTAATATTGGCCATGGTGGTAAACATCGAATGATGTCAGAAATAAAAAAATAAATACAAAAATTTCCCTCAAGAAGTTGTATTTAAGTGCTTAAAATTTTACTAACCCTGTCAAACAAAACTGTCATCTATACATATATACTATACACTGATTTATTCCAGTTGCACCAATAAATAAGTACATAGGTGATAGGTATATATTTTATTACATTTTTTTTTTTATATTTCATTTTCAGCTTTCTGATGGAGCTTAAACATTTTTTAAACATTCTAAGGTCAAAAAAAAAAGAAAGTTTTAAATGGCTATAAATAGTTTAAAATTAATCTACCTATATATTTTGAAAAATTTGTGGTGTATAAAATAAATGTATAATGTGAGTATTAATAGAATGTTTCAATTTTCTATGATTAATAATTTTTAAATAAAAAAAATATAAATAAAACATTTTATAATTTGACCTCATATCTACAAACCGTAGATTTATCACTGTTGTAACCAGGGTTTGACCTCTGCCTTTTTAAGTTAGACTATCTTCTTCTCAGACGTCTAATCTATCTCTGTACCAAATTTAATCACAATCGGTTGAACGGTTTGGGAATACATAAAGAACAGACAAACAGACAGACATTCATTTATATATATAGCTAATTATATAATATATTAGTATAACTACTAAAGGCAGATGTACCTTATAAGTATATTGCTTATTATTTTAATATTGCCCTTCCATTTAGGATAAAATTCTTATTTGGTGGATCTTTACTCTGCGTACTACGCATATTATATTACAAAATCTAAGAATTTGGTTTAAAAGTTTTTACAAAAAATAAAACTATAAAGTATAGTATTCGTACTGCATATAAAATGTTTCTTTTTATAGTAACCATATTGTTTAAGAACTAAATGCACATTTTTTTACTCTTTGTATTCGATGAAATCATCATACAATATTTTAATTGTTATAAACCACAACAACAAAGGGCTAAAATATAATACGTTTAATTCATTTTTAACATTCAAATTATTTTATATTATTTTATTGCGTTCATCATCATATAATATTAACTGAAATGTATTAAAAAATATTAGACAATATTACAACAAAATATAATCAGTGATCAACTGAATGTGCTATGCGGAAATACTGAATTGAAGATAATATACTGAATATTATAGGTGTACTTAATATTTTTGATCGCTGTAGTAATGCGGATGTATTAAATCTATTATCTTAACCTAATATAAATACTACACCTATTAAGTTATATCTATAATCATACGTGTTTAAAACGAAAAAAAGTTAAATGTAAAATTATATTTTATGTTATCACTAAATAGTGAAATATTAACGGTCATTAATATTTTATAAGTCATTCTATAATATTATGCACTTGTGATATGTCACTCAATGACAGTTCTCTAAAGGTTATGACTCCGAAAAGAATCTCATTTATACATGAATTTAAACGTCATTTTTTTTTCTCAAATAACTCATATACATTTTTATCGTCGAGCTTAAATTTTGAATAATACAAGTCCTTTCATATACAATTCTTAATAATACATTTTTCATTTTAAATTTTAATTTTAAAATACAACGCATACCTATGTCATAGAAAATAAATATTTAACAAGTGAGGAATATACAAGTTCAATTAGTTCAAAACCTATGTATATTATAGTAAAACACCGACTAAAATTTATTATTTTAATTATTTTATATTTAAATAAATGATATAATGATATTATATTATATATAATGTATATTAATTAATAATGATGATACTTATAATCAAAAGTTTCAGTATCTACAACCTATATGTTTTGGATAATAATAAATACTTCAAATTGTTTGAGGATAAATAGTTATCGTTATCTGATTTCTTAAAAATTTAAAATTTAGACGCTCATAACATTTTTAAAACGCAAATCCGAAAAATCCGTAATCCGAATAATCTCTTTCCTCAATCTTCTTCGGATTAACGATACCCTGTTTAATATACATGCTATATGTACTGTACATAATATAGTGAATATATTTAATAGATATTTAAAAGTTATTTGTCATTAAATAAAGGTATATAGATTATAGCGTTGAAAACTAGTTAATAACGTTGTACCTAATTCAAGTTGTAAGTAGTGAGTTTAACAGCTGGTGTACACTATAAAATAATTTATAAATGTAAAAAAAAAAATATTTTTAGTTGGTAACAAAAATGTTGAACTTAAATTTATAGCATACTCATTGAATAAACGTCATTGAATTTCTAAAAAGGTACAATAATTGTTATAATCTAAATAACGTAGTTGTAACACAATTCGTTGATCATAATATGATAATACAATACACTATACTACCAAGGATACAACAAATAGGTAGAGGAAATCGCCAATTATTATTATTCCAAAAAATTATTAGATGATCTAATATTTACAGTACCTATTACAATTTCATTTCAAATCTTCTTTCTAGTTAATGCATTTATTAGCTGGATTACAGTATCCTAGAAATAATATAAAAGGTATGTACTACGTAGGTGCCTACCTTATAGTTTTTTCTTTTGAATACTTAAAAGCATTGTTATGGTTTTCTAAATAAACAAATAAATATTATAAAACATTATACAATAAATGGAGAATAGAATTTTTAATACCTATACAATTACATGAATATGATTATTGTTAAAAAAGATTATATAGAATTATATAAATGTTGAATATTTAAAAATATATATTTTTTTAGAATATTACTTTTTATAGTAAATAGAATAAATAGAATAAATAGATATTATTTAGTATTTTTAATAATAGTACCAACCATAGGTATCTATTGGCTAATCATACATATTATAATCAATTTTGTGTTAAGCAAATCATTACTCTTTAATAAAATAATACAATAAATTATGTGGTTCATAGATGTTATGTTGTTAAAATAAATATATTGTTAATGGAAGAAATTTATAAATTAGTAAAGTTTAAAATATTGAATTAACATTATAACTACAGCAATATACTGTATAAGTTACATATTATATTAAAGTTAATTTACAAATCATAAAAATTAAGTTATAATTAA